>NC_142955.1:25544453-25559453 GCF_046866305.1 Octopus bimaculoides
ATGCAGTGGGACCTTAGCGGAATTTGAACTCAGAACGTAACGGCAGATGAAATACCGCTAAGCATTTCGCCTGGTGTGCTAACGTTTCTGCCAGCTAGCCGCCTTAGACAGATAGGTAGATAGCTACTCACATTTGCGGGGGGGGGGGGGGGGAGAAGAGAAAATGACTCGTAGGAACAGGAGATGCAGAACATAAATAGTGGCGATAAGGTTCCTCGGTGACCCCCACAAGGTACAAGCTGAATGGAAGTTTAGTTTGCAAGGTGAATAAAGGGTGGGGTGCATACTTCCAAAATGGATGGGGTTCAAAGAGGGATGGAATAAGAACCATGGAGTGGGGGGGGAAGATAGAGGGATGCAGATGGGTGGGAAATAACACAAGGCATTCTATCGAGTGCTCTAATACCTCAACTAATTTTCTCTGTTTTGAAAATGTATCCTATTTTTTCTTTTTTTGAAGAAATGGAAGTGGGATGACAGTCATTGTCAAATACTTAGCTCTAACCATAAACACCAAAGTGAAATTTCAATTCAAAATGTTTCGAAGATTCAAACAAATTCTATAAGCCGCTCTTGCTAAACTAAGTTATGGAGATGTAAGCAAACAACACCAACACCAGTTATTAAATAGTAGGGTAACGGACAAACAGACAGACACACTTATATATTTGCCAGTACCGTGTGACTGGACCTTGTGCCGGTAGCACGTAAAAGCACCCACTACACTCTTGGAGTGGTTGGCATTAGGAAGGGCATCCAGCTGTAGAAACTCTGCCAAATCAGATTGGAACCTGGTGTAGCCTTCTGGCTTGCTAGTCCTCAGTCAAATCGTCCAACCCATGCTAGCATGGAAAGCGGACGTTAAATGATGATGATGATGATGATGATAACACACACACACAAACATATGTCTTTTATCTTTAGCTTGTTTTGGCTATTAGACTGTGGTGGTCGTGGGGCACTGTGTTGAAGGCTTTAGTTGACCCCAGTACATTTTTGTTAAAAGTCTGGTACTTATTTCATCAGCCTCCCTTTCCTGAACTGCTAAGTTATGGGGGACATAAACAACCCAACACCGACTGTCAAACAGTGGTGGAGACCAAACACAGACACACAAATATATATATAAAAAAAAAAAACTGATAGAATAAGTGTCGGACTTTAAAAGAAAAACAAAAAAAAAAAATGACATAAGTACTGGCAGGGGGGGAGAAGGATAGGTCAATTTGTCCCACGTAAAAACCCTTCAATCGATGGGGAGATGCTCCAGTATGGTCGCCACAGCTGGATCAGTGGGACAAGTAAAACAAAACAAAACAAAACGAAGATAACACAATCGAGGACGTTGACTCCTAATGAGCCTCCCTGCAATCCAGAGCAGATTAACAACTGCACGACTTTTTACATTGTCTTACGTTAATTAATTAAATAAAGACTTGGCAACACAGAGAGGGGGTGGGAGAGAAGGGTGGGGGTGTTGAGTTTAGTCAGGCGGTGTGCGTAGCCGTGAGCTTCAACTTCGACACTGCAACGTAGGTGAGATGGTGACGGTGGTGGTGATGGTGGTGGTGGTAGTGGCGGCAGTGGTGGTGTGGTATAGATGTACAAGGCTGCGTTCCAGGTTAACTCTTCCACCATTACTATTGCTAATGATACTAACATAACAATCATATACATATAGGTTTGTGGGTTAACAGACACACACACACACATCTTGGGCAAGTGTCTTCTACTATAGCCTCGGGCCGACCAAAGCCTTGTGAGTGGATTTGGTAGACGGAAACTGAAAGAAGCCTGTCGTATATATGTATATATATATATATATATATATATATATGTGTTTGTATGTCTGTGTTTGTCCCCCCAACATCGCTTGACAATCGATGCTGGTGTGTTTATGTCCCCGTAACTTAGCGGTTCGGCAAAAGAGACCGATAGAATAAGTACTAGGCTTCCAAAGAATAAGTCCTGGGGTCGATTTGCTCGACTAAAGGCGGTGCTCCATCATGGCCACAGTCAAAAGACTGAAACAAGTAAAAGAGTAAAAGAGTATATATATATATATATATATATATATATATATATATATATATATATATATAGGTGTGGTTGTGTGGTAAGAAGCTTGCTTACCAACCACATGGTTCCTGGCTCAGTCCCACTGCATGGCACCTTGGGCAAGTGTCTTCTACTACAGCCTCAGGCTGACCAAAGTCTTGTGAATGGATTTGATAGATGGAAACAGAAAGAAGCCTATTGTGTGTGTTTATGTGTGTGTGTGTGTATATATATATATAATATTCACCATGATAGATCGCTAGCCACTACATACATTTTTTTTCTCTCCTTGTTTCTTTCTGCGTTCCTTTCTGTAGAAGAGCGTAGGCTCGAAACATTAAAGACTTTTTTCAATTCACGAGCATTATACTAATACATCTGGTTGTTTTCTACACCACCTGTCTTTGTCTGTTGTTTTGTTTGTGAATTCTCCCTATATATAATATAATATTATAATAATATTAGAGAATGTATAATTCCAAACTTACAGGAAAATTCAATTTAGTAATACCAAATTGAATTTCATAATATATAATATATGTATATAAATATAATTTAGAGAAGAACTGCCAATATACAATTCAAACAATGAAAGAGTCCAATCACCTTCCAGAAAAACGTACTCTATAAAATACTAATTTAAAAATCTATAAAATCTACAAGAAACATAAAATCTATAAAAATCTATAAAATACTAATCTAAAAATTTAATTAAACATGAAATTAAATTAATAAAATGAACAGTAATAGGTTGACTACGTGCGTTTCATGGCTACATTAAAGCAGAAAAAAATCAATACAATTCAAAATAAATTGATCTAGATTAAATTCTACTCAAAAATATAGTCACTCTTCAGGTCTATAATAAAATAAAAATATATATGACTACACTTTTGAGTAGAATTTAATCTAGATCAATTTATTTTGAATTGTATTGATTTTTTTTCTGCTTAATTGAGCCACGAAATGCACTTTCATGTTTGATTAAATTTTTAGATTGGTATGTTATAAATTTTTATAGATTTTTAAATTAGTGGAGTGGTTGGTGTTAGGAAGGGCATCCAGCTGCAGAAACTCTGCCAAATCAGATTGGAGCCTGGTGTAGCCATCTGGTTCACCATGCTAGCATGGAAAGCGGACGTTAAGACGATGATGATGATGATAAGAGTACATTTTTCTGGAAGGTGATTGAACTCTTTCATTGTTTGAATTGTATATTGGTGGTTTTTCTCTAAATTTTATATATATATATTATGGAGATGTACTTGCATAGCAAGTGACCTGATCTGAGATCGTGCGCTGGAACGAAAACAACTGCAGCGCAGGAGGTGTTTATAAGCCATTTAAGAGACACACAAAAAGTGCATTAGATTCACTTCGACATTTAAATTTAATTTGCCAAAATATTTTCAGTGCTTTCAGACCACAACTTGTTCATTGACAAAATGCAGCACAGAATTTTGTCAGTGAACATGTCGTGGTCTCAAAGTGACGAAAATATTTTGGCAAATTAAATTTAAATATCCAAGTGAATCGCGGTTTTTGTGTGTTTCTTAAATGGCTTATAAACACCTTCCACACGGCAACTGTTTATATATATATATATATATATATATATATATATATATATATATTACATATATATATCTCATCATCATCATCATCATTGTTGTTTAACATCCACTTTCCATGCTGGCATGGGTTGGACAGTTTGACAGGAGCTGGCTAAGCAAAAAACTGCACCAGGCTTCAGTGTCTGTATACACACACACACATACACGTTTATACAGACAAAAATGCAGACAGGTAGACAGATAGACAAATGTATATGCATAGAAATAAACAAATAGATACATAGACAGATATACAAACAGCAAGGTAGGTAGTCAATTAGATAGCTTGACATAACTAAGTAGGTTGATAGGTTGATAGAGATAGATAGACAGGTTGATAGACAGAGGGACAGACAGATAGGAGGGTTGCCTGATAGATAGATAGAGAGAGAGAGAGATTATATAGAATGATAGGCAGATAAGCAGACAGGGAGATTGACATGTAGACAGATAGGTAGATAGACGACTAGATAGATTGACAAACAGACAGGTATGTAGAGAAAGAGGTATGTATGTAGAGAGAGAGGTATGTATGTAGAGAGAGAGAGACAGACAGGTAGGTATGTTTGTAGAGAGAGGGAAAGATACAAACAGGTATGTAGAGAGAGGGAGAGACAGACAGGAATGTATGTAGAGATAGGGAGAAAGAGAGAGACAGACAGGTATATATGAAAAGAGACATACAGACAGGTATGTATGAAGAGAGAGAGCGAGAGAGAGAGAGAGAGAGAGAGAGACAGACAGACAGACAGGTATGTATGAAGAGAGAAACAGACAGACAGACAGCAAACACAGGCAGCTAAGAAGTAGACGTTAGCAGAACAACTATTTCGCACGTGTCTATCGGAATTCCATATTCAATGAGCTGAGATCGCGTGGGTGTTTGTTCTAAGATGAGGATTTGCGCGGCTGAAGGAGGAGGCGAGTGTTTTGTGTGTGTGTATGGGGGGGGGGGGTGAATGCGTATCTATATTCATAACGCGTTGGTATATAAATAATTTTGGTTTTGTTTCGCTGTCTTATTTTCTGAAATTTGTTCCAGAACAATCCAGGGAAATACCATTATCACCAGTATACAAATAAATGAACCGCACCACCACCAACCCCGTGATTTGAAACCCGTTTGGTAAGGGCCAACGCACGAGACACTCCGGCCCTCGAGTGACTCTATAACATCTGTTAATTATTTTATTTTTGTTTTTTATTAGTGTTAATCACTAATAGAAAATTTTAAAAAATAAAGATTCTCATGTTTTCATTTTGATTTTTTCCTCTTTGCATCACCACATTCACCCACATTCTTTTACTCGTTTCAATTGACTGCGGCCATGCTGGAGCACCGCCTTTTACACGAACAAATCGCCCTCCCCCCCATCTCCCAGGACTGATTCTTTGTAAGCCTGGTATTTATTCTATCGTTCCCTTTTGCCGAACCTCTAGGTTACGAGGACGTAAACACACCAACATCGGTTGTCAAGCGATGTTTGATGGGGTGACAAACAGACACAATGACACAAATATATTCTTTGACTTGTTTCAGTCAGTTGACAGCAGCCATGCTGGAGCACCGCCTTAACGGGTTTTAGTCGAAGAAATCGACCCCAGGACTTATTCTATTTGGCCGAACCGCTAAGTTACGGAGACATAAACACACCAACATCGGTTGTCAAGCGGTAGCGGGGGCACAAACACTCACACACACACACATATATATATATATATATATACACACACACACACACACACACATATATATATATATACACACACACACACACACACACACGACGGGTTTCTTACAGTATCCGTCTACCAAATCCATTCAGAAGGCTTTGGTCAACCCGAGGCTATAATAGAAGACTCTTGCCCAAGGTGTCAAGCTGTGATAATGAACCCGGATCCATGAGGTCGAGAAGCAAGCTTCTTACCACACACCCACGCCTGTGGAAAAAAAATTACATGCATTTAGGTTTCACGGTCTACTTTGTATGGTGTACTCTAACGCTTGTTAAGAGTACACCATACTCTCCGTGTGTGTGTGTGTGTGTGTGTAGATTCTTTGAAGTGATGAAAAACGGGGTAGTCAGGACTTTAGATGATACTTTATTGGCGCTTTCCTCTCATTCGTCGAGACACCTCAGATACGAGTTTTACCCAACATAGATATTAATCAGATACGAGTTTTACCCAACATAGATATTAATCAGATACGAGTTTTACCCAACATAGATATTAATCAGATACGAGTTTTACCCAACATAGATATTAATCTGTACATATACTTAGACACATAAACATACTCCACATATATATATATATATATATATATATATACATGCACATGCATATACACACACACTCACAATTATATAGATGCGTACACACATATATGTATTTATATACACACACACACACACACTCAACATAGCCTGACGTTCAATCGAAGAAGGGAAATCCCTACTTGGTCGCGATCTTATAGAAATAACAGCCAAGCGTGCATTCACTATATTTACTATACACATACATACATAATACATGTGTGTATATATATATATATATATATATATATATATATATATATATATATACATAACGGACACACACATACACACAGAGGAGGTTCGTTCGGAATTTCAGGTTATCGATTATCAGAATTTCGAGCAATTCGTTCGAATAATCGATAACAATATTCATAAAATATACACACACACAATTTCTAGGTATTGTGTGCATTCTTCGTCGTTTCAAAACACAAACGGATTCACCAGTGTGTGTGTGTGTGTGTGTGTATTTGCATAAATGTTTGCATGTATATATATATAATATAATATAGGATAAAATCTTTATAAGAATTTATCAAGTAGTCAGCGTGAAAAAAAACCCTCATAAGGAAAATAAACCCATCGTTTTTTCCCATAAATATATATAATTTATATAAGGGCAATTACTATATAGTAATGCCTCACGGTTAGAGGGACTCAATAAGTCAAAACTACCCAAAATAAACACATATTGAAAGTTGCATTCCCTCGCTTTCGGTAAATATGTGTTTATTTTTGGTAGTTTTGACTTATTAAGTCCCTCTAAGCGTGAGGCATTACTATATAGTAATTATATATATATATATATATATATATATATATATATATATATATATATCGAGGTATGCGCATAATCGTGCAAATATTTGTCTATACATTTATTGGTACAAATATGCCTAGATGTTTGTGTGTGTGTGTGTATATATATATATATATATATATATATATATATATATAATACACGTATATTTGTGTATATGCATTTATATATATATAATATATATATATATATATATATATATATATATATAGAGAGAGAGAGAGAGAGAGAGAGAGAGAGAAGGAGAGACAGGGAGACGGACAGACAGATAGATAGATAGAGACCTAGACAGACAGAGATAGATAGATAGGTGCGTATAATTGTGTAAATGTGAGTATATTTCGCATGTGTATGCAACTATGTTTGTATACATGTAGACGTATGCGTAAATATGTATATAAAGTTTATACACACACTCATGTAAAAGTACGTACGAAGTATACGTTAACACAAATGTGTGTGTGTGTACACACAGACATATACATACGCAGTTATACACACACACATAGGTATACATTTGTACGTAAATATATATGCACTTACATTTATATGCACACACGTATATATGCACAAATTTATATGCAGATATGGATATATACAAAAACATTTATATATGCAGAGTCGCATATAAACACACAAACGTGTGTGTGTATATATAAGCATGTTTATGAAAAGATAGATAGATAGATAGATAGAGACAGATAGATAGATAGATAGAGACAGATAGATAGAGACAGATAGATAGAGATAGATAGATAGAAAGATATACAATTTATGTGAGTGCTACTGTGTACTCAAAATGTGTGTGTGTGTGTATACACTCGAAAGTGCAAAAAGAAAACTACATTAGCCAAGATCGAAGCAGTTGGAAAATAAGATGCATCTGACTTATTGAACAGTGAAATGCAAGAAGCGTGGGTGGATCTCGTTGCCGATGTCACCTTAGTCCGTTAAATGCATCTCTCATATATGTGTGTGTGTGTGTGTGTGTGTGTTTGTCCCCCTCCCAACATCGCTCGACAACTGATGCTGGTGTTTATGCCCCCATAATTTAGCAGTTCGGCAAAAAAGACCGATAGAATAAGTACTAGGCTTACAAAGAATAAGTCCTGGGGTCGATTTGCTCGACTAAAGGTGGTGCTCCAGCATGGCTGCAGTCAAAATGACTGAAACAAGTAAAAGAGTATTAGCCATGATAGATCGCTAGCCACTACACATTCGTTATTTTCTCTCCTTGTTTCTTTCTGTGTTCCCTTCTGTGCAAGAGCGTAGGCTCGAAACGTTAAAGACTCTTTCACTTCCCGAGTATTAAACTAATGCATCTGTTTGTTGTCTACACCACATGTCTTCGTCTTTTATAAAATTAATGTAGACAGCAGTGTATGTGTGCATGTGTGTCTGCATGCATGGCGAAAGTAAAACTATGGAAATGGACTCTTTTACTCGTTTCAGTCATTTGACTGCGGCCATGCTGGAGCATCGCCTTTAGTCGAGTAAATCTCCCCCAGGACTTATTCTTTGTGAGTCTAGTACTCATTCTATCGGTCTGTTTTGCCAAGCCGCTAAGTTACGGGAGACGTAAACACACCAGCATCGGTTGTCAAGCGATGTCGGGGGGGGGGGACAAGCACAGACACACAAACATACACACAGACATACATATATATATATATATATATATATATATAAGACAGGCTTCTTTCAGTTTCTGTCTACCAAATCCACTCACAAGGCTTTGGTTGGCCCGAAGCTACAGTAGAAGACACTTGCCCAAGGTGTCATACAGTGGGACTGAACCCAGAACCATGTGGTTGGTAAGCAAGCTACTTACCACACAGCCACTCCTGCAAAATTACAGTTATGATTTTGTTACATCAAGCTTACATCATATTTTGAAATTTCATTTCAGAAAATCCCATTCTTTCACTTTCGGATTCAAAGCAAACAAGAACAATCTTCCAATTTCACTTTATTACACAGCTTAGTGACCTGCTATTGAATATTATTTTACTGTTTTATGATGTGGCTCCCTGCTACTTAAGTAGTTCCACTTTCTGGATCATAAAACGAAACACCACACCACACTATTCTGTTTTTGTTAACCAATTTAACCCTACGCAAATCCCAAAATTTACTTAATTTGCTTTGCAGGAACGACTGTTTTAACGAAGTCGCATCCTGTCCCTATGTTCGAAGTGCAAAGTAGATAAAAACAGGGGACAACTGATGAAGGGGTTGTTCTTTAGGTTGCTTGTCTCGTTTCTCTATTTGCTTCTTTCATTGTTTGAAAAAAAGCTTGTTATCCATATTTTTATGTTCTCGTTTTTCATTTTCTTCATGTTTTTTTGATGTTCTGTACCCATATATGCATGTATATATACATATATTTATATATATATATATATATATATATATATATATATCATCATCGTTTAACGTCCGCTTTCCATGCTAGCATGGATTGGACAATTTGACTGAGGACTGGTGAAACCGGATGGCCACACCAGGCTCCAATCTGATTTGGCAGAGTTTCTACAGCTGGATGTCCTTCCTAACGCCAACCACTCAGAGAGTGTAGTGGGTGCTTTTACGTGTCACCTGCACGAAGGCCAGTCAGGCTGTACTGGCAACGCCCACGCTCAAAATGGTGTATTTTATGTACCACCCGCACAAGAGGCAGTCCAAGGGCACTGGCAACGGTCTCGCTCGAAAGTCCTACGAAGGCCAGTCAGGCGGTACTGGTATATATATAATGAATGAAGGAAATGGAAAAATGGAACTTGCAAGAATTTTTATTCAACACAACGATCCATCCTGCATTTGTCCCTTGTGGGTGGGATAGTGTGCTAATTAAAGATTCTTGCAAACTCCATTTTCCGTCTCTCTCATTCATTATAAACTCAACGAATACTGCAGAATTCCTAATGTCAGGAAGCCAAAATGGTGAAAGTACTTTAATTGGCATACTACTAACCATAAACACAAGATCCAAATAATTACTAGTATGACACCTTGGGCAAGTGTTTTCTACTATAGCCTCGGACCAACCATAACCTTGTGAGTGGATTTGGTAGACAGAAACTGAAAGAAGCCCATCGTTTATATATACAGGGTGATTCAAAAGTTACCATACATAGGAACAATTTATTTTTTTATATAAGAAACAGTTTGTATGAACAGTTTGTTTTAATTTAACAGGCTCTATATGGTTACCATTGTTTTGAATACACATTGCAATACGTTTTATATATATATATATATATATATATATATATATATATATATATATATATATATATATATGTATGTGTGGAGAATGGAGCAACAAATACAAGAAGAAGCCGTTGTTTTATTGTGTGGAGGTTATGTAATGAGTCATTGTGGAGGTTGAGGTTATGTAATGAGCCATTGTGGATGTTATGTAATAGTCATTTATGTACGTTTCAATCTAGCCAATGGTTTGGCAGATCTCATCAGAATGTTGAGGAGTATGTTAAGAGTTTGTGGTGCGAGGGATGTATGAGAAGTGATTGGTGGGTATATTAATGTATATGGTGGTGTAATAATAGCGATAGGTAGAGAAAGCCTTATAAATATATATATATATATATATATATATATATATATATATATATATATATATAATGAATGAGGGAAATGGAAAATGGGATTCACGAGAACCTTTATTCATAACAACGATCGTTTCAAACCATTTTGCATCAGCCCCGTGAAGGTGGGATACTGCACAACTAGTTGTCTTGCATCCTTTGGTACAGATGCATCTTGTGATGTGTTTTGTTTTAAAGACGACGCCTTGCTCAATATACTCAGATTCACATGGTTCAATTATACAGCATGTATCCAGAAGGACATAATATCAATATACATGTGTGTGTGTGTGTGTGTGTATAGATGCAGGCATGGCTGTGTGGTAAGATGCTTGTTTCCCAACCACATGGTTCCGGGTTCAGTCCCACTTCATGGCACCTTGGTCAAGTGTCTTCTACCACTGAAAGAAGCCCATCGTGTGTGTATCTGTATCCCTCATCACCACTTGACAACCGGTGTTAGTATGTTTACATCCCTGTGTACTAGCAGCTCGGCAAAAAAGACCAATACGTGTGTATGTGTGTGTGTGTGTGTGTGTGTGTGTGTGTGTGTGTATTCAACAGGCTTCTTCCACTTATCCATCTACCAAATCCACTCACAGGGCTTTGTTTGGCTTGAGGCTATAGTAGAAGACACTTACCCGAGATGACATGCAGTGGGACAGAACCCAGAACCATGTGGTTAAGAAGCAAGGTTCTTACCACACAGCCATGACTGCACCTAGAATAAATGTACCCTCACAGAGGAACTTGAACCCACGACCCTCAGATTAAAAGTTTGATACTCTACCGACTGAGCTATATATATATATATATATATATATATATATATATATATATATATACACACACATATATATATATATATATATATATATATATATATATATATATATATATATACACAGTGTGTGTGTATATTTGTTTATATATATATATTTATGTATATGTAAATATATTATACATGTAAGGTGGAGAGGTCACTGTGCTTAGAAAAATGCTTAGTGGCCTTTCTGCCTGGGTTCAAATACCAACAGGGTTGACTTTGCTTTTTATACTTACAGGGTTAATAAAACAAGTACCAATTCAACACTGGGGTTGATGTAATCGACTTATGTCCTCCTCCGAAACTGCTGGCCTTGTGCCAAAATTTGAAAATCAATATATCATGTTTGTATGTGTATATTGTCACACACATACACACTTTCTGTAGAATGATTTTATTTTTAGCATTGTACCGGACCATAGCTCATGTGATCAATAATGTTAGCTAATAAACACTGACAAAATTTACGCACACTATATAAGTACACAGGGATACATGTGTGTGTATATGTATATATATATATATATATATATATATATATATATATATACGTATGCATACACACAGACATGCAGGAAGTAAATAGACACCTTTAATTTTCCAAAAAATTCTGATCTAAGCGTCTTAATGTTTTCAGTGGTGTAGAATTTACAATGCAATTATTCTTTTTCATTCCAGCTGCCATTATATTAAGCATTTGCAAAGAGTAACCAGGCCACGCACAAAAAATTCAGCAGAACTGTCAGATTTACAAAGAGGTCGTATTGTCAGGCAATCTGAGGCTGGTCTAAGCCAGCGAAAAATTGCTGAAAATCTTCAAATTCCTCTTGCTACTGTTAATAGAATTATAATACAATTCAAAAGCCAAGAAAAAGAATCAACAGATTCTCGTCTTGGCCGACCTGGGCCCTTGGAAAGGAAGCATCACTGTGTGAAGAGAATTCGGGAAAATGAACCCCATTCGAAGGCTTCTGACATTGCAAAAACAGCTAGAAGTTAGCCTAAGAATGTGTTACATATCTGCATAAGCTTGGGTATTATGGACAAGCAGATAGAAGAAAACCTCTCCTTCAACCAATTAATATCAAATAAAAGATTTTGAAAATTAAAGGTTTTTATTTACTTCCTGAATGTCTGTGTATACATGTACAGTAATATATTTGTACATATATATATATATAGATTCAAGGTTGAATATGGTACTTATGCGTAGGCACCCAAATATCGTATCCCAAAAGGATAGGTGATCAAATTCAAAAAATAAGCAACACAGATTTCAAAGGTGATTGCAGTACGCACGTTTCATGCTACTCCAATTTATTTAAGTAATGCGAGCATTACATTAAATGCAATATGAAGAGCAATCTTCAGCTGCATGAAAATGCAGAAAATTACTGTAGAAAAGACATATTATAAATGTGGCAACATTTCAAATCCAAGTGGGAGAGAGAATACATAAAAATCCAAATGTGAGGAAGAATACATAAAACCATCTTGACATAGCCGAGTCTATCAGGCTAGTAATTTTCTGCATTTTCATGCAGCTGAAGATTGCTCTTCATATTGCATTTAATGTAATGCTCGCATTACTTAAATAAATTGGAGTAGCATGAAACGTGCGTACTGCAATCACCTTTGAAATCCGTGTTGCTTATTTTTTGATATATATATATATATATATATATATATATATATATATATATATATATATATATACAGCTAGCATGAAGCTAGTATGCTTCACTGGATGTACAATATTAGTGTGTATGCATGACAGTGTAAGTGTCTAGAGAGAAAAACTGGACATAAGAGGCGTCAGATGTGGTGTGCAAGAGAGATGGCTGTGCTGGTATGGTCTTCGAAACTTGTGAAGTAAACACAGCAATGTCACTCGGCATGCTACCCCATGAAGGTCACTGACAGCTCCCACTGAGCACACACCTGTGTGCTGCCATCTGTTGGCGTGCTGCAGAACTAGTCCAGGAATTTTTTGATACCACCTTGTAAAACCTAAAAGACCAACAGATAATAATACAGAGATTATTCCAAGTCTCCAAAATGTTTAAATGTTCTGTTTCAAACTGTTGCAGATCAATAGCTTCAAGGAAATGCATGAGCAGGGAAGAGGTTCCAGGGGGAGGGAGTTCTAGTGAAGAAGGATGCATCAAGTATGAGGAGAGGAGGAAAGACAAGGGGGGGTCGATGTGCCTGAGCGATGGAGGTGGGATGCGAAAGAAGTAATAGCCAGGTTTATAATTACCCCCTCAATTTATGTACTCCATACTGTATATATAATATATATATATATATATATATATATATATATTTTATATATACATACATTTAAACACAAAAGAGTTGACCTTTAACAGGCAGCCTTATACACTAGAAGGAGAAGTCAAAACGACCAAAACCACATTTAAGAGCAATAATTGAAGAGAATGCAAAAAAAAAAAAAGTAAAAGTTTTTATTTTTCGTTCCCTTCAATATTGCTCTGACATACATATAGATATGCGACGGGCTTCCTTCAGTTTCTCTCTACCAAATCCACTCACAAGGCTTTGGTCATCCCGAGGCTATAGTAGAAGTCATTAAGACACTTGCCCAAGGTGCCACACAGAGGGACTGAACCTGGAACCATGTGGGTGGGAAGCAAGCTTCTTACCACACAGCCATACCTGCGCCTATCTATAGATAGACAGAGAGAGAGAGAGAGAGAGAGAGAGAGAGAGAGAAAGAGAGAGAGATAAAACATTGCAATGCTTTTTTCTCTTTCTTCTTTTTCATTTGTTTCAGTCATTTGACTGTGGCCATGCTGGAGCACCGCCTTTAGTCGAGCAACTCGACTCCAGGACCTGACCTATTCTTTGTAAGCCTGGTACTTATTCTATCGGTGTCTTTTGCCGAACCGCAAAGTTACGTGGACGTTAACACACCAACATCGGCTGTCAAGCGATGTTGGTTTGGTGGATGGGGGGGGGGGGCAAACACAGACACACATACACAGACAAACACACACACATATACATATATACGACGGGCTTCTTTCAGTTTCCGTCTACCAAATCCACTCACAAGGCTTTGGTCGGCCCAAAGCTATAGTAGAAGACTGAACCCGGAACCATGTGGTTGGTGAGCAAGCTACTTACCACACAGCCAATCCGGCGCCTATCTAGAAAAGCTATATGTCATCATTTGTTTCTGATGGTTTTTTTTTTTTTGTTTTTTGGGGTTTTTTTTTTTTTCATTTCACGACTGAGACGTCTACATTTGTTTCAATAGTACACTCATATAGGATTGCACCACTCCCCGTTTCGTGTTCAGCTCTCGCCTTTCGACCAACCCGTCTCTTGTCCTTCCCAAGCAGAGTTAAGTCAATAAAACACAGTCTTAATAATAATATACTGCTGATGTAATCGGCTACACAAACCCCATTCTCCGAAACTTATCGCTTTTTGTTTTACATTACAAATATATTTATACGATGAAATGAAGGCAGAAAAGGCCTTTTTTTCCCTATAATTATGAGGGAGTACCTCGATTTTTCTCATGTAGTTATTAGATATAACTCCACCACCTGGGAGACCACAATGGTTTCTCCCTTTCTTTCTCCCACTCTCTCTCGTTCATCGTCCTTTACAAATCATGCGGGAGACACACCCACTCACACGTATGTATTATACACAGCTTACATAACTACGTGTGTGTATGTTTCTATACTTACATACAAATGCATATATACATCAATACACA
>NC_142955.1:25564453-25594453 GCF_046866305.1 Octopus bimaculoides
AATCTGCCATATTTTCATTAAAGTAGAAGTTTGATGGTGGTGATGGCGGAGGAGTCGGAGGTGGTGGTCGAGGTGGTGATGGTGGTCGTTAATGGGAGCGGGGGAGGTGTTGGTCTTTTGGTGGTAGTTGGTAGCGGTGAGGTCACAAGTAGTATGCTGATGTATTGGTGGTAGTCAATGGTGGTGCAGTAGGGGTGTTAGTGGTATAAGTAGTGATGCTTTGTCGATAGTGTTATGGTAGTTGTTTGTAGTGGTGGTGGTGGTAGTGTTGGGGATATAGTTGGAAGTACTGATGTGTTGGCGGTTGTAACGTAGTGGTAGTAAGGGTCAAGAGAGAATCAGGGGGCTAGTGAATGGTTATAATGTGTGTGGCGGTGTAGCAGTGGTTAATAATGTAGATTTGGTGGTAGCTGTGGTGTTGATGACGGTACAGGTAGGGGATGTGGTGTTGGTGCTTGCTGTAACAGTAGTGTTGTTGTTGGTGGTGGTGATGGTGGTGGTGGTGTGTTGTTTGATTTGCTTGTGATGATGATAATGATGATGATGATGGGGTGTGATGTTATTGTTAGTCTTTTGTGTGTGTTGTGTGGGTAAAGAAGAGATACGGAACAGAGAGGGAGAGAGAGTGGAAGAGAAAGAGATACTAAATGGGGAAGAAAAAGATAGGGATACAGGAGAGCGAGGGAGGGAGAAAGAAAGAGGATAAAGAAGAGAGCGAGGGAGAGAAAAGAAAGGGACACAAAAGAGAGAGAGAGAGGAAGAAAAGAAAAAGGAAACAGAACAGAAAGGAAAAGAGAGGGAGGAAGAGAAAGGATAAAACGAAACAGTAAGGAGAGAGAGAGAGAAGAAAAAGAGGGGAAGAGAGATAGAGAGGGAGAAAGAAAAGAAAGAAGGAGAAAAGGGAGAGAGAGGAATAAATTTAGTTATTTTTTCCTTCTTAAACCGAACACAAAACGAAATCCCAGTTTAGCTGCAGCAGACGACCACCACCATCATCAGCCGCTCCTCTTTCGAATGGACACCCACCCATAGATGCCTTTCTCTGGATATCCGACAAGTTTCTCGATATGTTGGTGTCCTTTTTTGTTGGTTGGTTTTTGAGGGTGAAACAGCAGAAGTTTTTGTTTTAAGTCTGGGGTGGCTTCGCTGTGTCTCTTCTCTACGTCATGTTAGATGACTGGCTGCCACAAACTGGTCTGGACGACGAAGAGGTAGGTAAGGGGAGATAATTCACTGTCGTAAAAATGGAATTGTAATCGGAGAGAGGGTGAGACGGAAAGACAGAGCGGGAAAGAGAGAGGGATAGAAGGAAGACAAAAATATATAGAGAGAGAGACAGAGGGGAAAAAAGAAGACAGCGAGAAAGATGAAAAGGAAAAGGAAGATAGACATTGGCAGAGTGAGAGAAAGGAGAAGAAAAACGGACATAGAGAGAGAGGGATAGGAAAAGTGAAATAGTCATTGATAAAGAGAGAGGAAGAAGAAGAAAGGCAAACAGAGAGAGGGAAAGAGAGTAAACGGCAAAGCGGTATGCATGTATGTATGTATGTATGTATGTATATATATATAATTATTATTAATCGACATTGATTTTATCTTTCATTTGTTTCAGTCTTTGGATTGTGGCCAAGCTGGGGCTGAGACCCAGCAAGTTTTTCAACCTCTGGAACTTACTCTATCGGGGTAGTTATTATTGCCGAACCGCTAAATTTACGGGGACGTAAACAAACCAACACCAGTTGTCAAGCGGTTGTGGGGAACAAACACAAACACACGCACACATATATCCTTTCCTTCTACTTGTTTCAGTTATTTGACTGCGGCCATGCTGGAGCACCGCCTTCTATATATATATATATATATATATATATATATATGTACCAATTCTACCAAATCCACCCACAAGACTTTGGTCGACTCGAAGCTAGAGTAAAAGCGCTTGCCCAAGGTGTCACACAAAGGGATTAAACTCGGAACCATGTGTTAAGAAGCAAATTTCCTACTCTATATGTAAATAGTTAATTAGATAAATGGAGAGAGAGAGAGAGAAAGAGAGAGAGAGAGAAAGAGAGAGAGAAAGAGAGAGAGAGAGAAAGAGAGAGAGAGGTGGTGATGACACAGAGAGAGGGGAGGGAGAAACATAAAGAAAGAGAGTAAGAGACATACAGAGAGAAGCGAGGAGAGAGAGAAAATGTCCCATTTCTACTTTACTATCTTTTAAGGCGACAGTTCTATCTTCCACGAAATCCATTCCTACTCCTCGTAGATGTTTCTCACTCCCCCCCACTTCTCTCTCTCTCTCTATCTATCTATCTATCTGTCTGCCTATCTATCTATCTATTCTCTCTCTCGGCCTACCTGTCTCTGTGCCTGTCTATCGGAGTGTCTATCTATCTATCTATCTATCTATCCATACACACATATATATATATATATATATATATATATATACATACACACACTCTCACACGCGTATACATATATACATACACATACTTATGGATATGATTTCTGTCTGTGCTTCTCCTGATCCCCCTCCCCTTCTCCTCTTACATGTGATATCACAGCTGTTTCAATTGTATACACTCCCTCGTTCTGTTGCTCAATCAATCTATAGTTCCTTTGCTCGCTCTCTGTCTCTCACCTTCTCTCTCTCTCTCCCCAATTACCTCTATCTCTGTTTCCACTCACTCTCTCTCTATCCAACTATCTTGATTCCTCTTGCTTTTTCTCTCTCTCTCTACCAGCCTTCTACTTTTCTATACTTCGTATTTCCTTATTGCCCACAAGGGGCTAAACATAGAGGGGACAAACAAGGACAGACAAAGGGATTAAGTCGATTACATCGACCCCAGTGCGTAACTGGTACTTAATTTATTGACCACGAAAGGATGAAAGGCAAAGTCGACCTCGGCGGAATTTGAACTCAGAACCTGAGGACGAATGAAATATCGCTAAGCATTTCATCCGGCGTGTTAACGTTTCTTATTTCTTTATTGCCCACAAGGGGCTAAACATAGAGGGGACAAACAAGGACAGACAAAGGGATTAAGTTGATTACATCGACCCCAGTGCGTAACTGGTACTTAATTTATCGACCCGAAAGCATTTCGCCCGGTGTGCTAACGATTCGGCCAGCTCACCGCCTTTTCTATTACTTCTTGTTTCTCTCTCAACTTTCCTATATTTTTAGTTTCACTCTCTCTCTGTATCCACTCTCTCTTTCTCCAACTACCTTGATTTCTCGTTTTCTCTCCCTCTACTTCTCTATATTTCTTCTGTTTCTCTCTCTCTACCTGTATCTTTTGCTCATTTCCTTCTCTCTTGCTGTCTATAGCTTTTCCTTATTGACTTCTCTCTATCTATCTATCTATCCATCCATCTATCTGTCTGTCTATCTCTATGTATGTGTGTGTCTCTTCCTTATTTACTTCTCTCTATCTATCCATCCATCTGTCTGTCTATCTCTATGTATGTGTGTGTGTCTCTCTTTCTGTGTCTTTTCCTTATTTACTTCTCTCTATCTATCCATCCATCTGTCTGTCTATCTCTATGTATGTGTGTGTGTGTCTCTCTCTCTGCCTATATCTTTCTGTGTCTTTTGCTTATTTACTTCTCTCTTTCTGTCTATCCATCTATGTATATGTCTTCCTCTCTCTGTCTGTCTGTCTGTCTGTGTCTCTCTTTTGCTTATTTCTTTCTCACTCTATATCTCTCCCTTTCCTTCTGTCTGCTTCTCTCTCTCTCTCTCTCTCTGCCTATATCTTTCTGTATCTTTTGCTTATTTCTTTCACTCTCCCTCTTTAATCATCTATCTCATCCCTCCCCTCTCTCTCTCTCTCATCTTCTCTATTCATCTGCATTCCTCTTCCCTCTCCTCTCTATCTGCTCATGTGACCTAACACCTGTTTCATTTATAGATTGGCAGAACCAGTCAAGCATAAAACAAATTCCCTTTCAGCGTTTAGCTACTGTTCTTTACATCCTGGATTCAAATCCATCCAACGTCAACTTTACCTTTCACCCTTCCAGGGTCAATAAAATGAAATGGGCTCAGACATGGCTGTGTGGTTAAAAAGCTTGCTTTGCAATCACATTGTCTCGGGTTCAATCCTGATCAATGCCCCGAATTTGGTTCAATTATGATTTCGATTTCGCTTGCCCCAACAGGTCTTCGCAAGCAGAGTTTAGTGTAATCCGAACGATAAAAACAATACGATTTTTTAAACATCAAATCGCTACGAGGATCCATTTGAGCAAAAAAAAATAAGGACTACAGGGGTCTGTTGGTAAAAAAACAAACAAAACAAAAATGGTCAAGAAACACTGACATAAATAAAAGCTTAATTTATTGAAAAATATATAAATACAATAACAAAATTAAGCAAAAAAAGAAAAAAACAAAGGACCAAATGAAATAATAATAATAATAATCCTTTCTACTACATGTAGAAGGCTTGAAAATTTGGGGGAGGGGACTAGTCGATTACATCGTCCCCCCAATGTTTTACTGACACTTAAGTTATCAACCCCGAAGGGACAAGAGGCAAAGTTGACCTTAGTGGAATTTGAACTCAGAACATGAAAACGGACAAAATGGCACTAAGCATTATGCCTAGAGTGCTAAGGATTCTGCCAGCTCGCTGCCTAAATAATAATAATAATAATAATAATCCTTTTTGGTGAAGGCACAAGGCCTGCAATTTTGGGAGAGGGGAGTAGTTGAATAAATCAACCCCGGTGTTTCACTGGTACTTATTCCATTGACCCCGAAAGGATGGAAGTCAAAGTTGACCTCGGCAGAATGTAAAGATGGACGAAATACCGCTAAGCATTTTGCTTGACGTGGTAGCGATTCTCCCAGCTCACTGCCAAATTATAATAAGACACCAATCAGTTATGACTGACCATAGGATTGCACCTAGAAAGTTACGCTCCCAGGCACAAGTCTGGGCAAGGTGGTTTATGGAAGACCAGCAGACACCCAAGCATACCGGCCTCCTCTCTCCATGCCAATATATTACCCAAGGGAAAGGCAAAGGGGCCGATACAGCTTGGCACCAGTGATATCGCAACTCATTTCTACAGCTGAGTGAACTGGAGCAACGTGAAATAAAGTATCTTGCTCAAGAACACAGCACACAGCCTGGACTAGGAATCAAACTCACTACCTCATGATTGGTCAGTCCAACATTCTAATCACCGAGCCATGTGCCTTCACTAATAATAATAATAATAATAATAGCTTCTCATTTGAACACGAGCAAGCAAATTTTGTGGAAAGAAACCAGTCGATGATTTCAATCAACCTCGAAAAAGATCAAAGGCAAGGTAGGCCATGGCTGGATTTCAAACTAAGAATGTGAAGAGCAGGGGGGAAAAATAAAAAAAAAATGTCACACAGCAATTTCACGTATGCTCTAACAATTCTCCTCGCTTGTTTAATAATTGTTTCAAATTTTGGAGCAACGGACAATAATTTTAAAAGGTGGTATTTGGTCAATTACATTGACCCCCGCCACTAACCATCTGGTTGCTTACTTTATCGACCCTTAAAGAATGACAGGCAAAGACAACTTCAACAGGGCTTGAATTGAGAATGTAAAGGGCCAGGATAAATACTGCTAAGCAATTTTCTGATATTCTGTTGATTCTATCAGCTTGTTTGAACTGAGGCCAAGGACCAGCTAATTCTAATAAAAGAGGTGCACTTGACTAGTATTTTATTTTATGCCCTTTGAAAGGGTGAGGGGCAAATTTAACCCTGATGTGATTTGAATTCAGAATGTAAGGAGCCAGAAGAAATAAAATACCACAAGGCATTTTTCTTTTAATGATTAAAAAAAAAAAACAAAAAGGTAAAGTTAGCTTCTCCAGTCATGCTGACTCATAGGGGCCGGTTTCCCAGTTTTGATAACATACATATTTCCCCACATGGATGGGACGCCGGTCTGTCGCAGGGTTACTCATTTTTGCCAGCTGAGTGGACTGGAGCAACGTGAAATGAAGTGTTTTGCTCAAGAACACAACACATCGCCTGGTCCAGGAATCGAAACCACAATCTTATAATCATGAGTCCAACACCCTAACCACTAAGCTACGCACCTAACCCTTCTGCCAAATCATCACCTATTTTTAAAAACTGTTTTTAATTTAGGCACAAGGCCAACAATTTTGAGGGGAGGGGTATTTAATTAATTACATGAATGCTAATACATATATATATATATGCATAAAGATGTGTATACATACTCAAACACACATGTACACACACACCTTCACATGTATGTACACATACATACTCGTATATACATAAACATACACGTACATATGTATAAGTACATGCACACACTCATACATATACACATACAAACATGTACACATATACACACACATATATAAGACACTGAAAAGACGATTCCTTGAAATCTGATTTGATTCAACATCTTCGTCTGACCTTACGTGATCCCCTGCTATGCCAATGCACGCAGAGGTCAAAGGTCAAACTTTTTACTGGGCAATCTTTTTGGCCTCCACTCGTGATTCCACTGTCTTGACACATTGCTCCAGTTTGGTCGGGTTTGTGTGGAAATACACAAACAGCTCCCTCTCCAGTTCCAGAAATGGATCTGCTTTGCAACGGACCTGGAAAACATAATAATAATAATAGAAGTCATGTTCTATACACATACTTGTGTGTATATATATATGTATATATACATATGTATATATATATATATATATATATATATATAAAAGAGACCAAAGTGTATGTATGCTGCTGTAATTTTATATATAAAAAAAATACAAAAATAGGACAAGAATGCAAAACATCCAGACAGACAACACAAAGAAAACAAGGATGGGTCAATCAGAGTTTTCTTTCCTCAGTCAAGTTCCAGAAACCAGCCGAAATTGCAAAGATAATCTGGAACTCGACTGAGGAAAGAAATCTCCAAATGACCCGTCCTTGTTTTCTTTGTATCGTCTGTCTGGATGTTTTGCGTTCTTGTCCCATTTTTGTAGGAGCCTGGTGTTGCCATCCGGTTTCACCAGTCCTCAGTCAAATCGTCCAACCCATGCTAGCATGGAAAGCGGACGTTAAACGATGATGATGATGATATATATATATGTATATATATATATATATATATATATACACATACACAAAACATCATCACTTCTTAATGATTGTCTTCCATGCTGGATGGTTTAACAGGAGCTGCTAAGCAGGAGGGCTGCACCAAGCTCTACTGTCTGTTTTGGCATGATTTTTATATTGAATGCCCTTCCTAATGCCAACCACTTTGCAGAGTAGACTGGGTGCTTTTCACATGACACCAGCACTGGTAAGGTCTAGTTTGGCATGGATTTTACAGCTGATTGCCCTTCCAAACACCAGCCACTTTACAGTGTGGGCCGGATGATTTTTACACGGCACCGACACTGGCAAGATGAAATAAATAGAGGCTCTTTTGCCTTGCACATTGCATCGGGTGTCATTACATTGTCCCATGTCCACTGGGCCTGAAATTTGTGGGGAGGGGACTAGTTGATCATATCGACTCCGGTGAGCAAAATAAATATGGTAACGAAAGGGTTAACGAAGATAATAATAATAATGATGTTGGCTATCATGATGATGCGGTTAATAACATTAAATAAATAAATAGAAGAAATAAACAAAGAGTTACCTTTTTGTTTTTAAATTCAAGAGCAATGGCTTCCAGATCCTTATACAGGACAGCCAAATTGTCCTTCAGTTTTGAAAGGGTCTCATCAACATCTATTGGTGTCACTAGTACAGTATTAGGGATCGCTTGGTGCTGGGATTCATGGTAAAGTCGATGGATTCCCTTCTGAATAACGGTATTCCTGGACAAACAGACAGCGTTGATTAAGCCTTTAGCATTTAAACTGGCCACATTAGGCCTAAATATCCAACAGGTTTTATGCTTGAACTGGCCAGATCCAGCCTATCACACACATCTTACAAAATCTCAAAGCTATCAGATAGATGCATGACTATTTTAAAACACATCATCATCATCGTTTAACGTCCGCTTTCCATGCTGGCATGAGTTGGACAGCTTGACTGAGGACTGGCAAACCAGAAGGCTGCACCAGGCTCCAATCTGATCTGGCAAGGTTTCTACAGCTGGATGCCCTTCCTAACGCCAACCACTCCGAGAGTGTAGTGGGTGCTTTTTACGTGCCACCAGCACAGAAGCCAGTCAGGCAGCACTGGCAACGAATGGTGTTTTTTACATGCCACGAGCACAGGTGCCTGTCAGGCGGTACAGGCATTGATCACAGCAACGACTTCACTTGACTCAACAGGTCTTCGCAAACACAGTTTATTGCCCTCAACACAATGATAAAAGGTTAAGATTCTTCTCGAGTCATATAGACTCATAGGGCATGCTGTGTGCATATTCCCCACCTGGATGGGGTGCTAGTCCACCACAGGATTACTCATGTTTGCCAGCTGAGTGGACTGGAGCAACGAGAAATGAAGTGTGTTGCTCAAGAACACAATGCATCGCCCGGTCCAGGAACTGAAACCACAGTCTTATGATCAGGAGTCCAAAACCCCCTAATCACTTAGCCACGTATCTCCACACCAACACAATGATAGGGACCAGATAAACACATGCCTCTGCTCACTTGCCAATTCTACACACATACACAGATTCATACATGCGTACACTAACACACACACAAACACACATCCATATTTACACACATGAAAGTGGTGTGAGATATATAGACACTCCACACCACAAGCAGATACTCACATCTTCTGCAGCTTCATTTCACGCTGCTGCTCCAGCTTCTGCAAGTCGTTGATTACCTGATTCGCAGTGGTGTGCAGCGACTCAGCAACACCTTTCATCCTTGCATTGTCAATGTACAGCAGATCTGCAGTGTTATCAGTGTCATCACAAATTGTAGCTGAAACGAGACACATAGGGATATATATATATACATATATATAATCATAAATATACAGGGATTAGCATTGAGTTGCTTCTCCAACATACTGAAAATTTAGAAATAGCAGTCAAAGAACTACTGATTCTAAACTACAAATTTTTCTCTAAACGGATGGCGATATTTATGGCACACATAGAACAAAAAACCGGAGGGAAAAGCATAAACAAAACAAGTCTTTAGTTAATCGGATACGATCGTTTCATGGTTAAGAGAATGAAAATTTCTCTATTCCAAATCTTCAGTCCAATATTCTGATAAATTTGAAAGTGTCTCTAAAAAAATTCACGGTAATTTTTGGCCATGCGACACCAAAAATCAACGATAAGAAAGGCACTTACGAATTCATCGGCTAGTGAGTTCAGGCATCCCATCTCAAAGGGACTATTTGTGACGCACATGGAATAGATTTCTTTGAGATGGGATGCCTGAACTCACTAGCCGATGAATTCGTAAGTGCCTTTCTTATCGTTGATTTTTGGTGTCGCATGGCCAAAAATTACCGTGAATTTTTTTAGAGACACTTTCAAATCTATCAGAATATCGGACTGAGGATTGGAATAGGGATTTTTCATTCTCTTAACCATGAAACGATCGTATCCGATTAACTAAAGACTTGTTTTGTTTATGCTTTCCCCTCCGGTTTTTTGTTCTATGTGTGCCATAAATATCGCCATCCATTTAGAGAAAAATTTGTAGTTTAGAATCAGTAGTTCTTTGACTGCTATTTCTAAATTTTCAGTATGTTGGAGAAGCAACTCAATGCTAATCCCTGTATATTTATGTAGATAAATGGTTTTACCGATAAAGGTTTTTTCATACTGAACTACTTGGCAAAATTGTTAATTATTAATTCTATTATTAATTGACTATTCCCTGCCCTTATTCTTGTGTATTCTTGTATATTTTATATATATATATATATATATATATATATATATATATATATATATATATCTTCGAAACGTAGAGTTAGAATAGAGGCAGCTGATGAATAATTCCAAGTTGCTTTCTGTTTTCCTATGTGTTCGTTCCGTTGTCTGTAGTACATTGTTCTAACGTCCTGTACCCTGATATGCATCTATATACACATGTAGATGAAAGTATATACATATGTGTGTATACATGCATATATATTTTTTGTATTATATATATACACACATATACATATATATATATATATATATATATATATATAGTGAGACAGAGTGCACATTAGAAGCAGTTGGAAGGGTGTGGATTAAAGAAAATTGAGGCTGTTATTTCTAGTATATAGAGTGACCACATCGAGGTCTCACTCTCTCATGTTTTCTGCTGATTATTTTTCTTCTTAACCCTTTTGTTACAATATTTCTGTTGAGATGCTCTGTGTTTCTTTCAATTAATTTTAAATATAACAAAGAATTTAATAAAATAACTTTGTTATCTTTAAACTAGTGTTAGGAACATAAATTGTGACTAAGGTTTGGTGGAAGATTTTAATTCAAAACTTATGAAAACAAGACATTTGTACTCAGAGCCAGAGCCGGTTTCAGCCGGGTTGGTACCAAAAAGGGTTAAGAATTGTTTCTCTATTGTATATTTTAACCCTCTTGTTACCATATTTCTGTTGAGATGCCTTGTGTTTCTTTCAATTATTTTTAAATACAACAAAGAATTTAGTAAAATAACTTCGTTATCATTAAACTAGTGTTAGGAACATAAATTGTGACTAAGGTTTGGTGGAAGATTTTAATTCAAAACTTATGAAAACAAGACATTTGTACTCAGAGCCAGAGCCGGTTTGGTACCAAAAAGGGTTAAGAATTGTTTCTCTATTGTATATTTTAACCCTCTTGTTACCCTATTTCTGTTGAGATGCCTTGTGTTTCTTTCAATTAGTTTTAAATATAACAAAGAATTTAGTAAAATAACTTCGTTATCTTTAAACTAGTGTTAGGAACATAAATTGTGACTAAGGTTTGGTGGAAGATTTTAATTCAAAACATTATGAAAACAAGACATTTGTGTACTCAGAGCCAGAACCGGTTTCAACCGGGTTGGTAACGAGAGGGTTAAATGGTAATAATGTAGATGATGATAACATTAACAGATTTGATGAGAAGGAAAATAAAACAAAGTAAATAGGGGAAGACGAGGAATGAACAAACAAGACTCCCCCCCCCCCGCTGCCATTGATACACTCCCGCTTGCTCCCAAGACATCAGATGAACTTACGGCTGGTGAGAATGGTTTTCAAGGTTTTCAAGAATTTGTTCTTGTAAGACAATGCATTCTTGGCTTCTACATTTGCCGGGGTGTAGTTGTCTAGGAGAGCCTACAAAAGAAAACAGAAAAAAAAAACAAAAAAAAAAAACACTCAACAAAACATGAACTCTATGTATGTGTGTGTGTGTGCGCGCATGTATCTCTTATCTTTCTTCTTTACTTGTGTCAGTCAGTTGACAGCGGCCATGCTGGAGCACCACCTTGAAGAGTTCAGTCAAACAAATTGACCCCAAGACTTATTTTCTTTTTAAGTATAGAACTTATTCTATCAGTCATTTTTGCCAAACCGCTAAGTTACAGGAACACAAACACACCAACACCAGTTATCAAGCAGTGAGGGGGGGGGGGGGCAAACATAGATACAAAGACACACACACACACACATATGAAACAGGCTTCTTTCAGTTTCCATCAACCAAATTCACTCACGAGGCTTTGGTCAGCCTGAGGCTATAGTAAAAGACATTTGCCCAAGGTACCACGCAGTGGGACTGAACCCGGAACCATCTGGGCAAATGTCTTTTACTATAGCCTCAGGCTGACCAAAGCCTTGTGAGTGGATTTGGTTGATGGAAACTGAAAGAAGCCTGTTGCATATCTGTGTGTGTGTGCGTCTTTGTATCTATGTTTGCCCCCCCCCCCTCGATAACCGATGTTGGTGTGTTTGTGTTCCTGTGCTTAGAACAGGAACATATATATATATGCGTGTGTATATGTTTGTCCCCTCCCCCAACATCGTTTGACAACCGATGCTGGTGTGTTTACGTCCCCGTAACTTAGCGGTTCGGCAAAAAGAGCGATAGAATAAGTACTAGACTTACAAAGAATAAGTCCTGGGGTCAATTTGCTCGAATAAAGGCAGTGCTCCAGCATGGCCGCAGTCAAATGACTGAAACAAAAGTAAAAGAGTAAAAGAGTAAGTAACGCCATTCAAATTACCTGCCTAGACTTGCTCTGGCTTTTCATCATGGACAGCGCCATGTAGACCGAAGTTAGCAAATGGTGCATGTTGAGTTGGTTTCCATTTTCAACTTGGCAGCAAGTCGAGACGAACTCATATCGGGCTTTCTGCAACAAGACCTGTTCCAGCACCTGAAGAAATTTTAAAATAAAAGAAACAAAGAAAATACAGTATTCCTGACTTTAGAGATTGGTCATAATAACAGAAAAAAAAAAAATAAATAAATAAATAAATGAGCGGCCGTGTGGTAAGTAGCTTACTTACCAGCCGCATGGTTCGGGGTTCAGTTCCACTGCGTGGCACTTTGGGCAAGTGTCTTCTACTATAGCCTCGGGCCGACCAAAGCCTTGTGAGTAGATTTGGTAGACGGAAACTGAAAGAAGCCCATATATATATATACATATATATATATATATATATATACGTGTGTGTGTGTTTGTGTGTATATGTGTGTGGTAAGTAGCTTGCTAACGAACCACATGGCTCCAGGTTCAGTCCTACTGCGTGGCACCTTGGGCAAGTGTCTTCTACTATAGCCTCGTGTCGACCAAAGCCTTGTGAGTGGATTTGGTAGACGAAAACTAAAAGAAGCCCGTCGTATATATATATATATATATATATATATATATATGCTAGCATGGGTTGGACGATTTGACTGAGGACTGGTGAAACCGGATGGCAACACCAGGCTCCAATTAGATTGGAGCCTGGTGTTGCCATCCGGTTTCACCAGTCGTCAGTCAAATCGTCCAACCCATGCTAGCATAGAAAGCGGACGTTAAACGATGATGATGATGATGATATATATATATATGTATATATGTGTGTGTGTGTGTGTGTGTGTGTGTGTGTGTGTGTGTGTGTGTGTGTGTGTGTGTTTGTCCCTCCACCATCACTTGACAACCGATGTTGGTGTGTTTACGTACCCGTAACTTAGCGGTTTGGCAAAAGAGATCGATAGAATAAGTACTAAGCTTACAAAGAATAAGTCCTGGAGTCGATTTGCTCGACTAAAGGTGGTGCTCCAGCATGGCCGCAGTCAAATGACTGAAACAAGTAAAAGAGTAAACCTTTTTCTAGCCATATTTCTGTTGAAATACACTGCATTTGTTTCAACCAGTTTTGAAAATAATTAAGAAAAATTTAATCAAATAACTTTGTCATTATTAATTTTCCTTACTCTTTACTCGTTTACTTGTTTCAGTCTTTTTGACTGTGGCCATGCTGGAGCACCGCCTTTAGTCAAGCAAATCGACCCCAGGACTTATTCTTTAGAAGCCTAGTACGTATTCTATCGGACCCTATTGCCGAACCGCTAAGTTACGGGGACGTAAACACACCAGCATCAGTTGTCAAACGATGTTGGGGAGACAAAGACAGACACACAAACACACACAAGCACATATATATATATGTATATATATATATATATATATATATATATATATATATATATATATATATATATACATATATACGACGGGCTTCTTTCAGTTTCCGTCTACCAAATCCACTCACAAGGCTTTGGTCGGCCTGAGGCTATAGTAGAAGACACTTGCCCAAGGTGCCACGCAGTGGGACTGAACCCGGGACCATGTGGTTGGTAAGAAAGCTACTTACCACACAGCCACTCCTTTGTTGAAATACTTGTCGTTTGTTTCAATTAATTTTGAAAATAAGAATTTAATAAAATAACTGCCATTATTAAGCTGGTGTTTTACAGCATAAAAAAACACCAGCGATAGTTCTACATAAAAAAAAAAAAACATTGGCGATAGTGCTGCATAAAAGGCACTGGTGATGGTGCCAGGTAAAAAGCATGCAGTACACTCTGTAAAGTGGTTGGGGACAGGAAGAGCACCCGGCTATAGAAAGTACACCAAAGCAGACAACTGGAGCCAGGTGCAGCCCTCTGGCTTGCCAGCTCTTGTCAAACAGTCCAACCCATGCCAGCATGGAAAGCAGATTTTAAACGATGATCGATGGTGATGATGATAATTACCTAGCAAAAAAAAAAAAAAAAAAACCCCATACCCACCTGGTTCAGCTGGTCCAGATAGTGTTCCTTCCGAGCCAACTTCAGGTCATAATAACAATCCAAAATCTTGTTCTCTTGACGTAATCTGTTCTGTTGGATGATGGGCAGAAGATCATTCTTAAACAGATTAACCATACCGGAACTGGACCGCAGTTTCTTGGCATCTTCTTTTAGTCTAAAATATAGTATGAATTTATGAGTATCTATCTAGCTATATAATATATACATACATATTATATATATATAATATAATAATAATAATATGACAACGTTTCTCGAAAAGAAATGGAAAAACTTTCAAAATACAAAGACCTGGAAATAGAGATAACTCGAATGTGGAATCTAAAAACAGAAACAATTCCTATCATAGTAGGCACCTTAGGTATAATAAAAAAATATTCAGACAAATACATAACAAAAACACCAGGACTTACAAATATATATGACATACAGAAAATTGCACTACTGGGCACTGCACACATCCTACGCAAAACACTTTCAATACAGTAAACATAAGAGCACCACAACAAACCACAGCACATACCCAAGGCGCACAGAGCTGCGCTCGGTAGTGAAGTGAAAGCACGTTATAAAAAATAAAACTACTGAACAATAATAATAATAATAAATGCTCCCTTTTAAAGCCTAGCCAGGCTCATGGGCCCCGGTTTCCCGGTTTCAATGGCGTATGTGTCCCCCAGCTGGACAGGACGCAAGTCCATCGCAGCGTTATTCATTTTTGCCAACTGAGTGGACTGGAGCAACGTGAAATGAAGTGTTTTGCTCAAGAACACAACGCGTCGCCCGGTCCAGGAATCGAAACCACAATCTTACGATCATGGTGCTGACACCCTAACCACTAAGCCACGCACCTCCACATATATAATATAGGGTAAAATTAATTAATTAATTAATTAATTAACCAAGCAATTAATAATTAATAATTTTACCAAGTAGTCAGTATGTTAAAAAAAAACCTTTTTAGGTAAATTATACAAAATATTTTATAATTATATACATAATTATAATCAGGGGTCAGCTAAGTGCCTTGCCACATACTGAATTAGAAATAGATGCTAATGTCTTTTCAACTACCATAAAAATCTCTGAGACAACCGCACACTTTTTTATGTCGGTAAAAAGAGAAATGATGAATCCACATGACTTCGGTTAACCACAGACGCATTTTGAATTTAAAATAAATTATATTTACCTATTTTTCTCAGTGTGCAAGTTATAAATTTGCGAGTGTTAGGATTAAATATGTACGCGATCAAGCGTCATCGCATAACTGATATTCAACTGCACTCCCAAAAATATACAGTTGAATGTGATACGTATTTATCTTTTATACATACCCACGTGTGTTTAACGACCTATATATTACAATGGGGAAGGCCGGTTTATGGGGGTCAGATACCGGCCGAATGCTCTACCATTAAGCTAAACTGCCCATTGACAACAATGTCTGTCAAATTTAACCCTTTGGTGTTTAAGCCGGCCATATCCAGCCCAAATATTCTACATGATTTACATTCAAACTGGCCATATCTAGCCCCTCACACCTAACCTTCAATGACATTCTAAGAATAAACTATCTCACCATCGAAACTTCAAAGCTGTAAGATAATGTATGATTAATTCAAAACAATTTGAGTGAAAAAAGTATGATATTTAACAGATTAATCTGAACACTAAAGGGTTAATGCTAAATAATTATAGCTTTTGAAATGCAACATTTGGTAAACAAATTTTGGAAGCATCAGATGTTTCATATTTTACAGAAAAATGAAAGAAAAAGCAATGAACACATTTACTAGGAATTACATGGTTTTGCATGATATCATCGAGATCATAGCAAAAGAAGAAGAAAAAAAACCTAATGATTGGGAGAGAACACAGAGAACATAAAAGTGAAACTCACTTTGCTTGATAAATCCAGTTGATCTTCCTCTCACGTAACGCTGTTAGCTTCACCTCCAAAGCACGTTTAGAAGCTGTCATGTACTCATGATTGATCTTGGCAGTTATTAACGACTTCTCGCTGTTTGGATAACTAATTAACGAAACAAATAAAGAAACAGGAAGGAATAATAAACGAACCACAAGTTAATGTCAACAAGGTCTGAGACCAACTTTTATCTTTTACTTGTTTCAATCGTTTGACTGCTGCGGTCAAGCTGGGGCACTGTCTTGGAGAATTTTTAGTTGAATGTATCAACCTCAGTATTGTGCTGGACTGTTAAGTTACGGGAATGTAAACACACCAACACCCGTGGACAAACACAAATATATATATATCATCATCATCATTTAACGTCCACTTTCCATGCTAGCATGAGTTGGATGATTTGACTGAGAACTGGTAAACCAGATGGCTACACCAGGCTCCAATCTGATTTGGCAGAGTTTCTACAGCTGGATGCCCTTCCTAACGCCAACCACTCCGAGAGTGTAGTGGGTACTTTTACGTGCCACCGGCACGAAGGCCAGTCATATATATATATATATATATATATATATATATATATATATATATATATGTGACAGGCTTCTTTCAGTTTTCACCTACCAAATTCACTCACAAGACTTTGGTTAGCCTGAGGCTATAGTGCTGGTGTCACGTAAAAAGCACTGGTGATGGTGCCACGTGAAAAGAACTGGTGATGGTGCCATGTATAAAGCACCCAATACACACTGTAAAGTGGTTGGCATTATGAAGGGCATCCAGCTATAGAAGCATTGCCAGAACAGACAGTTGGAGCCTGGTGCAGTCCCCCCCCCCAGCCTTACCAGTTCCTGTCAAACTATCCAGCCCATGTTAGCATGGAAAACGGACATTAAAATAATATTAATGGTGATGATAATGGTGTTTAGGTTGCTTAGAAAAGATAAGAAGCCAACTTACATGTTGCAAATTCGTCTGATTTCTTTGTTGATTGTGTCGGACATATCTTCCGATGGTCCCCGGACCAAGGAGATCTCCGGTCTGGAGATCCCAAGTAAATCGAACTTGCTCTTGATGTTGTCCTTGTCTGAGCGGAAGCTGAATTTCTCCAATTGCTGCCAACAGGGGACATTTGGGAAAAAAATATTATAATTAGAGCTCTGTTTACATCATTATGAGGCAGAGGGGGAGGGCAGCAAGCTGTCAGAATCGTTAGCACACTGGATGAAATGCTAACCAGTGTTTTGCCTGTCACTATGTTCTGAGTTCAAATTCCACTGAGGTCGACCTTGCCTTCCATCCTTTTGGGGGTCGCTATAATTGACGAGTTCCCTCCCTCAAAATTTCAGGCCTTGTGCCTATACCAGAATGGATTATTATTATCATCATTATTAAGGTGCTGAGCTGACAGATTCGTTAGCAAGCTGGGCATAATGGTATTTCACCCATCGCTACGTTCTGAGTTCAAATTCTGCCAGGGTCAACTTTGCCTTTCATGCTTTCAGGGGTCAATAAATTAAGTACCAGTGAAACACTGGGGGTTGATGTAACCAGCTAGTCCCCTTCCAACAAATTTCAGGCCTTGTGCCTTCAGCAGAAAGATTATTATGAGGCTGGGCGAAATGCTAAGCGGTATTTCATCTGTTTTCACGATCTGAGTTCAAGTTCTGCCATGGTTAACTTTGGCTTTTGGGGGTCAATAAAATAAGTACCAGTTATGTACTGAGGTCAATGCAATCGACTAAACCACTCCCCGAAATTGCTAGCCTTGTGCCAAAATTTAGATTATTATTATGAGCCAGGGGGAAAGAAAGAAATGGAGGGCAGGAAAGAGGGACAGAGGTAGGGAGATTACATTAAATAATGTAGTCCAAGATACACTGTGTATATAAACAGTGGGATGGTCACAACAGGAAGACACTTGATCATATGTCTGCTGGAGCAAGATTGACTCAGGGCTAAAGAACAACAACAACAACAACAAGAAAAGACACATTAGATGATGGACTCCTAGATACACAGTTATCTTGAACGAAAGACTGAATGGTCACAGCTGGCATGCATTTGATCACAGATCTGCTGGGTCAGCTCTGACCTGGGGTTAACCAACAAGGAATGGCACATATGTAATGTAGTTCAACGTACACTATGCCTGAATTAAAAAAAAACAGGATGGTCATGGGTGGAACATACTTGATCACAAATCTGCTGGATCAAGACCGACTTGGGGGAGGGGGCCAGTCGATTAGATCGACCCCAGTATGCAACTGGTACTCAATTTATCGACCCTGAAAGGATGAACTCAGAATGTAGTGGCAGACAAAATACCGCTAAGCATTTCGCCCGGCGTGCTAATGTTTCTTATTTCTTTATTGCCCACAAGGGGCTAAACATAGAGGGGACAAACAAGGACAGACAAAGGGATTAAGTCAATTACATTGACCCCAGTGCGCAACTGGTACTTAATTTATCGACCCCGAAAGGATGAAAGGCAAAGTCGACCTTGGCGGAATTTGAACTCAGAATGTTAAGACAGACGAAATATCGCTAAGCATTTCACTTGGTATGCTAATGTCTCTGCCAGCTCACCGCCAGTTCGAAGGAAATATTAGCCAGTTTCCATACTTTCTATGAGTAAGCAAATAAGAAATAACAGTAGCTACCCAAGGACAAAAATTGTGTTACAAGGTGTAATTATAAACGAGACCAGCCTACCTACCTGCATGAACTGCTTCCTGAAGAAACCGTCTATTTCCGAAGAAAACTTGTCCTCGACATCATAGTAGTCCCCTAACTGTAGATGAGAGAAGTAGTGGACTTGGCTCCTGTCTTTCGATGGCTGCAGCTGGTCTGAGATTGTCTGGACAGTCTTCACCAGTTGTAGCACAGATTTGTTCATCTGTAATATCAACATAATAATATATAAAGGAATGAATGGGGTACAAACTTAAAGGGTTTAGTCCCCTCATGGCCACAAAATAACCTCAGCACTCCCACTCCAATTTTTATGTATAAATAAATATTTTCTATTATACTATTTCATATATACTATAAATCATTTGATATTCAATACAATATTATATAATTTATATACAATATTGTAAGAATAATATAATAAACTTATAACATACCCCAATTCACTGCCTTCCTCTCGAAGCCTTCTTTTTCTCTGTCGCCCCCTCCCCACAACCCCCTTAGGTAAATATACATATATATATATATATACATATATATATATATATATATATATATATATTGTCGTTCATCGTTTAATGTCCGCTTTCCATGCTAGCATGGGTTGGACGATTTGACTGAGGACTGGTGAAACCGGATGGCAACACCAGGCTCCAATCTAAATTTGGCAGAGTTTCTACAGCTGGATGCCCTTCCTAACGCCAACCACTCAGAGAGTGTAGTGGGTGCTTTTACATGTCACCTGCACGAAGGCCAGTCAGGCGATACTGGCAACGGCCACGCTCGAAATGGTGTCTTTTATGTGCCACCCGCACAAGCCAGTCCAGGGATACAGACATACACATACACATATATGTACATACCAGATGTGCATCTTCATAACAGGTCTGCTCAGCTTTGGTGTAGTCATCCTGGGCCTTCTCAATCAAGACATGAGTTTTGGTGATGCGTGCTCTAATCACAGAGTTCTGATGCCTAGAAACAGAAATAGAAACAAAAAAAAAAAACGCATCAAATTTCATCGAAGAATTTATACATCTTATTCTAATTCTTCACTACTATTTGCAGCAAATGTTCTAATGGCTTTGGAGGTTTTGTATACTCACTGGATATTTTCTTTAATACATATACATAGGCGCAGGAGTGGCTGTGTGGTAAGTAGCTTGCTTACCAACCACATGGTTCCGGGTTCAGTCCCACTGCATGGCACCTTGGGAAAGTGTCTTCTACTATAGCCTCTGGCCGACCAAAGCCTTGTGAGTGGATTAGGTAGACGGAAACTGAAAGAAGCCCGTCGTATATATGTATATATATATATGTGTGTGTGTGTGTGTGTGTGTTTGTCCCCCCAGTTCTCACTCTCCCCCTGTCTGCACCTCTCACGCAAATAAATAAATAAAATAGTACGTGTATGGGGGGGGGGGGGCATACATGCATGGATTTATGTATGCGAGCAGATATACTTACTCCATCGGTGACTTGCTCTGCAGTAACATGTCCTTCCTCTTCAGACAAATCTCCAATTCCTCATCACTGCAAAACAAAATGACCAATTGAATTTAGACATTTCAGACATCAAACAAAACATAAATGAAGCTTATATATAACTGAGAGAGAGAGAGAGAGAGAGAGAGAGAGAGAGAGAGAGGGAGAGAGAGAGAGAGAGAGAGAGAGAGAGAGAGAGAGAGAGAGAGAGAGAGAGAGAGACCAGAGTTAGGCTGACACAAAGACACACACGTATGTATATACGACGGGATTCTTCCAGTTACCGTCCGTCTACCAAAATCACTCACAAAGCTTTGCTTGCCCCAAGTCCATAGAAGACACTTGCCGAAGACATCTCACAGTGGGACTGAACCCAGAACCATGTGCTTAGGAAGCAAGCAAGCTTCTTACCATACAGACACATCTCTATGTGTGTGTATGTATGTATATATATATATATATACACACACACACATACACATATATATATATACACACACTAGCAGAAATCAGCTTTTCTAGCACAAAAATGGCCATAGGATAGCCCAGTTGTCTTATAGAAATTTGAATACTCACAGCAGTTTTTCCTTTGATGCAAGAAGTTCCTTTTTCTTTTTCATGTCTACTAAAGCTTCAGACAATTTACTCCCTTCAAGAATTTCGGCACCAGAATCTACCAGTTGATCAAACCTAATAAAAGAAAAAAAAATAATAATGAAAACAAACAACTGTCATGGAAAGACTGGTTCCTAATAAGCTTTTTAAATTTTTCAATTCTAATAATGATATAAATTTGAAACTGTTCACATTTAATTCTGTTTTGGAACTGAATCTCAAAGACAAAATGATTTAAATTAAAAACTTCCTTAAGAATTTCATCTTATGTTCTAAATACTAGATTAATAATGACAAAGTTATTTTCTTAAATCCTTAATTATTTTCAAAATTAATTTAAACAAAATAGAGTACATTTCAACAGAAATATGGTAACAAAAGGGTTAAAGCGATCTAAATTAAAAACTTTGATCAAAATTTCATGTTAAGGTGTCTTCTAAATTACTAGCTTAATAATGACAAAATTTTACATTTATGAATTTGTGTTGCAAGATTTCTGATGTGGATCTGTGTGTTGAAACAAATATTGTTGTATTTCAGGATGGAATTTTTTTTTTTTTCGTTTATTGCTGTTCTTATTCTAACTCCTGTCGTAACCGACAGAGCTCCACAATTTCGGTAAGGTCATTTTTCTAAAAGTCAATACGATTAACAGATGGTCCAATGGCGTTGGTGAAGAATTTTCCCTTCTCATCTATAGTAATAAGTCAGTGTACCAAAACAAGTTCAGAGTTATCTCCCTTGTAGTCTTTTACTAACTCGCTTGGTGCAGTGTGTTGCAACGACATGGTTTCAGTTCTTGTCCCACCACAGCACCTTGGGCAAGTATCTTCTACTATAGCCCCAAACCGACCAATGCTTCGTGGGTTCGACAGGCGCTGACCTGTCTTCAGGGGCAGAAGTACAGGCTAAGTACCTCGGAGTAGAGAAATCAACAACATGCTGCTTTTTTTTTCCCTTTATTCCTTTACTTGTTTCAGTCATTTGACTGTGGCCATGCTGGAGCACCGCCTTCAGCCAACTCGATCACCCCCAGGACTGATAGAATAAGTACTAGGCTTCCAAAGAATAAGTCCTAGGGTCAATTTCCTTGACTTAATGCGGTGCTCCAGAATGGCCACAGTCAAATGACAAAAACAAGTAAAAGAATACAAGAAGAGAATATATATATCTATATAGGTGCAGGTGTGGCTGTGTGGGAAGAATTTTGCTTCCTCACCAAATAGTTCTGGGTTCAGTTCCACAGCATGGCACCTTGGGTAAGTGTCTTCTACTATAGCCTCGGGCCGACCAAAGCCTTGCGAGTGGATTTGGTGGGCGGAAACTAAAAGAAGCACATCATATATGTGTGTGTGTGTGTGTGTCCCACTACTGCTTGATAACCAGTAACTTAGTAGTTCAGCAAAAGAGACTGATAGAATAAGTACCAGGCTTAACAAAAAAAACAAAAAAAAATCGAGGCATGGCCGTATTCTCATGGCTGAAACTAGTGAAAAATAACAAAAAATAAATGTAATATATAAAAAAGGTTTCTATTAGGATCCATTTGCTTACCTTTGCATTTCTGTAGGGGCCACCACATGCTTGGAATTAAGGGTCTTGCAAAACCAGGTGATAAACGACCGAGTTGCCTCTTGGTTGGCAAAGTGACGATCAAAGAATTGAGCGCTCAGCTTCTCCGCTTTAGGATACTGCAAATTGCGGAGGGTGTTCATAAAAGCGTCTCCGCTCATTTCTGGAACCACATGAAAATAAATAATAATAAAATAGTTGACAAAAGACAGAGGTGGGGAATCATCATTGTTTAACGTCCGTTTTCCATGCTGGCATGGGTTGGATGGTGTGCCTTTTACGAGCCGCCGGCATGGGGAGCCAGTCAGGTGTTACTGGCATCGACCACAACTACAATTTCCATTGGCTGTGTGTTAAGTAGCTTGCTTGCGAACCACATGATTCTAGGTTCAGTCCCACTCCGTGGCACCTTGGGCACGTGTCTTCTACTATAGCCTCGGGCCGACCAAAGCCTTGTGAGGGGATTTGGTAGACGGAAACTGAAAGAAGCCCGTCGTATATATATGTATATGTGTGTTTGTGTGTGTGTATGTGTCTGTATTTGTCCCCCCCAATATCGCTTGACAACCGATGGTGGTGTGCTTAGGTCCCCGTAATGTAGCGGTTCGGCAAAAGAGACCCGATAGAATAAGTACTAGGCTTCCAAAGAATAAGTCCCAGGGCCGCAGTCAAATGACTGAAACAAGTAAAAGAATAAAAACATACAAGCTATAAGGGCTTATATGGGGGTGATTAAACTAAAATTCCGCCGTCAGAACTGCTAGTAATAGCAGCCACATCTCTCTCAAACCTACGAGAGACACATGAGATAATATAATCTCCTAGATAAAAAATATGCCTGAAGGATATATATATACATATATAGACTTTGATACTCAGATCATCGGGGTTCTCAATCAAGTCCGGCCTAGGGCTAAAAAAACAACGACTAAATTAATTGCTGAAAAAAATCCTAAAAATGGCGCGGCAATAGAAAAATAAACAATATTCACAATTTCATAACATCATCAAACAGACACTTACTGGTTTCTGTAAATGTTATCTCCGATATATAATCAGTAAATTCGATGACAATCAATAAGTCGATGATCTGTGATTAATCCACATCTTGACGGTCCTCCGTAGAAAGTTTGTATAAACCGCTATTTGTCAATCGGAGTGATTTGATTGGATAAAATTTGACTTTATTTCGACCAACCAAAAGACAGCATTATATTTACTGCTTTAATTTTATGTCTTCATATGTGTGTGTGTGTATATATATATGTATGTAGATGGAGGCGCAATGGCCTTGTGGTTAGGACAGTGGACTCGCGGTTTCGATTCCCAGATCGGGCGTTGTGAGTGTTTATTGAGTGAAAACACCTAAAGCTCCACGAGGCTCCGGCAGGGGATGGTGGCGAACCCTGCTGTACTCTTTCACTCTTTCTTCCTGTTTCTGTTGTGCCTGTAATTCAAAGGGTCAGCCTTGTCACACTCTGTGTCACGCTGAATATCCCCGAGAACTACGTTAAGGGTACATGTGTCTGTGGAGTGCTCAGCCACTTGCACGTTAATTTCACATACACACACATCACAACTAACGCCGTTTCGAGTTACGTCTTTATCGACTTTACGTCGGTCTCAGCGAATATATTTTAAATACATAAATATTTTTTAAAAAAACACCTAAAAGCCGATACTGAAGTAAAAAAAATCCAATGAAATACATATGAAAATATGTACACACTATTTAGTAAAACAGATATAAAGCAATAAATTTTCTTTTAACGTAGTTTTCCGAATTAAGTCGAATGTCTTCCAGCCAGTTGCCGACGTAAACTGAGGTATGCCTGTACATATCTTATTATTAAATCAGCAGAAATTACTGAGTGATTCAAGGTCCGAAAGTTTCGTATATTGACACTTACCAAACGTTGCTCAATAATAATGAAAAATATGTTTATACTCGTGTTTTGTGTTCTGTTTCCCTGTTTGTATCACTTCTGTCGCTAATGTATGTGTGTGTGTGTGTGTGTGTGTATACACTTGCGCGCGACCAAGCAACCTCGCGTTACGAAGCACTCGTAGGAATTGTTACGTTTGACGGCAAAATTCGGGATACGATCTGTAAGTTCGTCCTAACGGAAACTCGGATGAATTTTAACAATAAAAACAAAACTTCCCTTTGGACCAAAAGGCCGTCTTTTTTTCAGTCTTAGGGTATTGAAGACTACAAAATTTCATGTGCTTTTTATTGGTTAAACCATGGTCAGTCATGTTCTAACTGATCTACCTTCAGAAGCCATCCAACTATCGCCACCCTGTCATTTATTTTGATACAGTGTATCTAGGACTACATTATTTAATGTTCCATCAATGCCTTCATCAGGTAACCTTCATCTAGCACAGCGATTTTCAAACTGTGGTCCGCAAGGACAAGACAGGGGGTCCGTGGACAGCAAATACTTTTTATGGGCAATTTGATCTTATACATGTTTTTTAATCGAAATCTTTTAATTGACAATAAACCTGTTTGTTAAATACTGTTAAATCAATAAATGTAAAAATATATGTTATTTTAAGCAAATATTTATGTATAAATTTCATAAGCGTTTATAAGAGTAAAGCCTGAAATATAAAGGGGTCCGCAAATCAAAAAATTTGAAACCCCCTGTGTGTGTGTGAGAGAGAGAGAGAGACAGAGTGAGATATACGCTAAAGTTGGTCAAAGGGGAGATAATTATGGGCTGGAGTCTAGTCGTTTATTCATTCCTATGACAATCTTATGACATGGACGGAACATTAAATGATGTAGAATCTAGCAGACCTACAATTAAAGATATTCCAACTATGATCATCCCGTCATTTATTCCAACACAGTGTATCTAGGGCTACATCATTTAATGTTCCGTCCATGTCATAAGATTGTCATAGGAATGAATAAACAACCCGACTCCAGCCCATGATTATCTCCCCTTTCACCAACTTTAGAGTACATTTCACTCTGTCTCTCTCTCTTACACATACGCGCGCGCTAGAAACAGCAGGCTATAAGATTGCAATGGTAGCTGTGATGATTTAGACATGGTTTGAACTGGGTCTGACAGAGCAGACTAATTATCAAAAGTCCTCCAGCCTTGACCATCCCATTTATCTTCAGACACTGTGTCCCAGCAACTACATATTTCAATGTATCCCACTTTCTCTCAAAAAGTGGTTTGTAGTTTGCAAGAAGAGATTCGGCTGTTATTTCTAGCAAACTGAGTGACCACCACAGGACAGCTTCGTCAGCTACAGGGACCATGTTGGGTTTATGTGCCCCAGTGGTAAATTAGATAAATATATTAACGGTACTACTAAAGCAGCGCGGACCCGTCCGCGCTAGCTAGTCGTGAGTGGTCGATCCTAACCCTAACCCTAAACACGTATTCATTTGCACACGCGGGTTAGGGATAGGGTTAGGGTTAGGGATAGGGTTAGGGTTAGGGTTAGGATCGACCACTCAAGACTAGCTAGGGCGGACGCGCGACTGTGCGTTCGGGTCCGCGCTGCTTTAGTAGTACCTATATTAACTGCCTAGGGCTGTTACTAGAACTTACTGGTGACACCATCTATTTCACGTGCTATTGCTCTCAGCAGAGCTCGTGGGGTCGGACTGTCTGTTTAACCTCATTTTGTCCTCAACGTTAGTTATTGTCTTTTGTGTCACATTCGATGTATTCATGTTTATATTAATTTTATTCCCATTTCGTATTATATAACCTCCAGATCGTATTGTACTGTCCATTTTGTGTTCGTCCTTCATGGATAGTATTAAAATCTATTGCTCTCTGTGTAGCAACAGCTGTTACGGAAAGGGATGAGTTTGTGATTAACTTCATAATTACACTTTAATAATTAACATTGGCACCTGCAAGGCTGTGGAGGGAGCCCGTGGGAGAGGCAGACCCAGGAAGACGAGGTGGTGAAGCATGATCTTCGAACGTTGGGCCTCGTGGAGACAATGACTAGTGACCGAGAACTTTGGCGATATGCAGTGCTTGAGAAGACCCATCAAGCCAAGTGAAATCACAGTCGTGGCCGATGCCGGTGTCACATAACTGGCACCTGTGCCAGCGGCATGTAAGAAGCATCTTTTGAGTGTGGCGGCCTCACGGAAGCAATCTGACAGATGCTGGGGTTGCGTAACTAGCACCCACGCCAACCACTCCAAGAGTGTAATGGGTGTTTTTCACGTGCTGCTGGTAAAAGTGCTTCTATGTTCCACCGGCACGTGTGCCAGTCATGTGACACCAGCATTGACCACAACTACTGTTTCACTTAGCTTGACGATTCTTCTCAAACTCAGTATATCGCCAGACGCCTCACTCACTTGTCATCGCCTCCATGAGGCCCAACATATACATACAGGTACACACACACATATATAGATCTCAATAACCTATTTCACATCACTTGAATTATTTGTTTCTTTGTCCCCATATCACAATGGAATGTAAAAAAAAAACCCTACTCCCACAAAATTTTTTGTTTTTTGCAATGTCCTTATAAGGCCTTCCTCGCCACACAAATCAACCCCAACCGTCTCCATACGACACCCACATATGAATACAACAAATTATCACCACCCCATCTTAAAGCTGCTGGAAACCTTTCTCATTGGCATTTAGTCGTTATCTATTGTTTTAATTGACATTGACTCCTGTGTTTTGTTTGGGTTCAGTCTCACTATGTGGCACCTTGGGCAAGTTGCCTCAATAAATTTGACATATTTCACCAAAAAATTAGTTTCAAACATGACCTTCTGCAAAAATAGATAGAATGGTATATAAAACTGCCTTTCTGTCGTTTAGGGTAATGAAATTTGAGTGGATATATCTCGTTTCCACAGTAAATGGGTTAATGAGATTGAATAATGTAGTCCTTGATTCATTAAAAACAGCAGCCACATCTCTCTCAGATCAGAGATTACTATCTTAACCCATTACCTAGCAGTGATCTCATATGAGATCACTTAAAAAATACAAATTTCATAATTATCTGTCAATATTTACACATATCTAACCTTTTTGCTATATGATTCACTGTTTTCTTGCTGATGGGAACCCCTCCAATGTTGATGTCTCAAAGTTTAATTCAGCATATTTCAAGCTCTTTTCTATGTTTTTTTTTTTTTACCTGCATATCATTAGTGTTGTTATCAAGGTGGCAATCTATTAGAATTGTTAGGCGCAGGAGTGGCTGTGTGGTAAGTAGCTTGCTTACCAGCCACATGGTCCCGGGTTCAGTCCCACTGCGTGGCACCTTGGACAAGTGTCTTCTACTATAGACTCGGTCCCCGACCAAAGCCTTGTGAGTGGATTTGGTAGATGGAAACTGGAAGAAGCCTGTCGTATATATGTATATATATATATATGTATATGTGTGTTTGTGTGTCTGTTTGTCCCACCAGCATTGCCTGACAACCTATGCTGGTGTGTTTATGTCCCCATAATTTAGCAGTTCGGCAAAAGAGACCGATAGAATAAGTACTAGGCTTACAAAGAATAAGCTCTGGGGTCGATTTGCTCGACTATAAAGGTGGTGTTCCAGCATGGCCACAGTCAATGACTGAAACAAGTAAAAGAGTATGCTAGACAAAATGCTCAGCGGCATTTCATCTGTCTTTAAATCCCTGAGTTCAAATTCCACCAATGTTGATTTTTGCTTTTCATCTTTGTGGGGTCGATAAAATAAGCATCCGTTGAACACTGAGGTCAATGTAACAAACTTACCTGCGACCCCTAAACTGCTGGCCTTGTGCTAAAATTTGAAACCATTTTTGTGATTCTTTTAACTCTGGTTTTCTTGGAATTCCTGGAGTTTTGACTTTCCCGATTATTCTGGCCATGCCAAGGAGGGAAACCTTTTGTAACAGTTCTACTGGGCACTCTATTCTGATTTCCAATTATTATTATTATTATTATTTCTCTTTATCACAGGTTTTCTGGGAGCTCCTGGAGTCTTGCTACCTGCAGCCTACGGAACCATGCTATCCGTTCTTTTCAATTATCTCATACTTTCCTGATTAATCTGGGCATGCCAAGGAGGCAAACCTTTTGTAACAGTTCTACTGGGCACCCTAATTCCAATTTCCTTTCTATTCCCCTTGATGCCTTCTGAAACTGTCCCCAAGGACCCAGAAATAATTGGCACAATCTTCACTCTATTATTATTAAGGCAGTGAACAGGTAGAATTGCTAACTCACTGGGCAAATGGCTCAGTGGCATCCCGTCCATGTTTACGTTCTGAGATCAAATTCCAGTGGCCAACATTGCCTTTTATCGTTTTGAGGTCGATTAAATAAGTACCAGTTATGTACTGGGGCCGATGTAATCAACTTAATCCGTTTGTCTGTCCCCTCTACGTTTATCCCCTTGTGGGCCAGAAAGAAATTATTATCATCACTATTATTATTATTACTAGTGTTACCTAAAGTGTTATATACAGGTGCAGGAGTGGCTGTGTCGTAAAAAGCTTGCTTCCCAATCACATGGTCCCAGGTTCAGTCCCACTGTATGGCACCTAGGACAACTGTCTACTACTATAACATCAGGCCAACCAAAGCCTTGTGAATGATAGGTGGAAACTGAAAGAAGCCTGTCATGTGTATCTGTGCGTTTGTGTGGTAAGAAGTTTGTTTCCCAACCACATTGTTCCTGGTTCAGCCCCACTGCATGGCACCTTGGACAAGGGTCTACTATAATCTCAGGCCAACCAAGGCTTTGTGAGAGGGTTTGGTAGACGGAAACTGAAGGAAGCCTGTTGTATAAATATAAGTATGTGTGTGTGTTTGTCTTTGTGTCTGCGTTTGTTCCTCAATAGAGATCATATGATGTGAAAGTTAAAAAGTAACCGTTTGAAAACCGATTATAGCAGCGACTCGATCAAACCCCAGCAATATCTGAAGAAGGAATTTTTATATTCCAAAATATCATATCAGACTATGAATAATCAAATTATAAGTTATTGTAGTCCACTCTGCATTATTGTACCATTCAAGATACATTACATTTGGCTACCATTGACAATTGGCGTTAGGAAGGGCATCCAGCTGTAGAAACTCTGCCACATCAGATTGGAGCCTGGTGCAGCCTTCTGGTTTCACCAGTCCTCAGTCAAATCGTCCAACCCATGCCAGCATGGAAAGCGGACGTTAAACGATGACGATGATGATGATAACATCAGGCAATATGGCCTACATACATGCCAACATCATTTAACATCCTCCTTGCATGATAGCATTGACTGGATGGTTTGATAGGAGCTGGCAGAGGCCTACACCAGACTTTCTATGTCTGCTTTGACAGTTTTTACAGCTGGATGCCCTTCCAAATACCAACCCCACTATAGAGTGGACAGTGCTTTTTATATGGCTCCGGCTCAAGCGAGGTCAATTTTGG
>NC_142955.1:25599453-25606953 GCF_046866305.1 Octopus bimaculoides
AATTAAGCATTTTGCCTGGTCTGCTAACGATCCTGCCAGCTCGCTGCCTTATTAATAATAATAATAATAATAGTAATAATAATAATAATAATGATAATAATAACAATCTTTACTATTATAGACACAAGGCCTAAAATTTGGTGGGGAAGGGTTAAGTCGATTACATCGTCCCGAGTACGCAACTGGTACTTAATTTATCGACCCCGAAAGGATGAAAGGCAAAGTCGACCCCGGCGGAATTTGAACTCAGAACGTAGCAACGGGCAAAATACTGCTAAGCATTTTGATCATCGTGCTAACGATTCTGCCAGCTTGCCAATAATAATAATAATAATAATAATAATAATAATAATAATAATAATAATAATAATAATAATCATAATGATGATGAGGATTTCAAATTTTGTTACAAGGGCAACAATGTTGGGAGAAGGGGTGAGTCGATTACATTGACCCCAGTGTTCAGCAGGTACTTATTTTATCGACCCCGAAAGGATGAATGGTAAAGTCGACCTCAGTGGAATTTGAACTAAGCATTTTTTGCCCGGCATGCTAATTAATGATTCTGCCAGTTCGCTGCCATAATTATAATAATAATAATAATAATAGATCTGAAAAACTCTGAGGACTGGATGCTAAGACTTGTCTTAAAACATGAAAGCAAGAAAGCATCTTACTCAGTAACAAAACAGGCAAAGGAATATCTAAGTGAATTCCAATTGCAACAAATTCAAGATTTAGACGAACTAGAAACACCTGAAGAAAAAGCTAAGCGCTTGAAAACCCATGCTAAAATTGCTGCCTTAGATATTATGACTGAAAAATGGCATGGAAAGCCTCTCAATGGCAAATACCCAAAGAGAGCGAATAATGCAGATATTGACAAAGCCCTTACCCATCAATGGCGAATGGCCTCTGGCTTGAAATCAGAAACAGAGGGGTTTATCATAGCAGCCCAAGATCAATGCCTACCTACAAAGAACTACCAGGCCAACATATTAAAGAACGGCAGCTCCCCATTATGTTGTATATACCAACAACAAAATGAGACCATCGATCATGTTGTCTCCATGTGCAGTCTGCTTGCGCCTACAGAGTATCTCAACAGGCATGATAGAGCTGCACAATATATTCACTGGGTAATATGCAAAAACCTGGACTTGCCCCATGATAAAAACTGGTGGGAACACAAACCACCCCCAGTACTTGAAAATGATCACATTGCACTCCTCTGGAACTTCACCATTCAAACTGACAGAAAGATAGACGCAAATAGGCCAGACATCATACTGAAAGACTTCAGACAAAAATCATGCCTCCTCATTGATATGACTGTCCCAATCGATATAAACGTATCTGTCAAGACCTACCAAAAACTGAGCAAATATAAAGACCTTGAAATAGAAATTAGCAAAATGTGGAATCTGAAGACAAAAACAATACCTATTGTCATAGGTGCCCTGGGAATGACAGCGAAACGGGCTGATTACTACCTAGCTCAGATACTAGGAAACCCCAAAATGGCAGAAGTTCAAAAGATAGTGCTCATGGGAACTGCCCATATCCTACGTAAAATACTGTCTTATGGTTTCCTAAACATTCACTAGAACAAAACTGTACAAATCCAAATATATGGTACCCTAGGCATAACACCTACATGAACTTCTAACTTGTTGTCTCTTGAGGTCTCTGGGTGAGACTTGGATCCAACTTGTACAAATGCAAAACAAAAGTCAAACATAAAATAATAATAATAATAATAATAATAATAATAATAATAATAATAATGATAATGATGATGATTTCAAATTTTGTCACAAGGGCAACAATCTTGGGGGAAGGGGTGAGTCGATTACATCGACCCCAGTATTCAGCTGGTACTTATTTTATCGACCCCGAAAGGATGAATGGCAAAGTCAACCTCGGCGGAATTTGAACTAAGCATTTTTTGCCTGGCATGCTAATTAATGATTCTGCCAGCTCGCTGCCATAATAACAATAATAATAATAATAATAATAATAATAATAATAATAATACAATTTTTCTGTATATATATAACATACAGAAAATTGCACTACTGGGCACTGCACACATCCTACGCAAAACACTTTCAATACAGTAAACATAAGAGCACCACAGCAAACCACAGCACATACCCAAGGCGCACAGAGCTGCGCTCGGTAGTGAAGTGAAAGCATGTTATAAAAATAAAACTCCTGAATAATCATCATCATCATCATCATCATCGTTTAACGTCCGCTTTCCATGCTAGCATGGGTTGGACGATTTGACTGAGGACTGGTGAAACCGGATGGCAACACCAGGCTCCAATCTGATTTGGCAATAATAATAACAATAATAATAATAATAATAATAATAATAATAATAATAAGCAATAAGAAGAGCCTGATATGATTTGTAATAAATAGAGATTGACTCTGTTTATTGAACTGAACGATATTTTTTCGACAGATTGTCCGTTTTCCTTGGATTCAAAATGTAAAACAAAAAGAACGCAGATACATCTCGTATCACCCTCTTCTTATTGCTTTTTCACCTTTGTGAAGAGTTATATCAATCTTCATTAAATAATAATAATAATAATAATAATAATAATAATAATAATAACAACAACAACAACAACAATAATAATAATAATAAAGGGGAAGGCAAAAATCCTCTGGGACTTTGATTTCCAGACAGACAAAGTGTTAGAGCACCAAAGGCCAGAGATAGTAACCTTTAAGAGGGACCAACAAGAGTGCCTAATGATCGACATAGCAGTGCCAGGAGATCAACATATCATCATGAAAGAAAGAGAAAAGGTTGATAAATACAGAGACCCTGGAATTGAGATCGCCAAGATGTGGTAATTTTGATAGTTGAACATAAAGGTTATCCCTATTTTAATCGGAGCATTGGGTTCAATACCACCCAATCTGGAAAAACATCTGAAAACCTTAGAGATACCCTACAATCTAGATGTATTGCAAAAGTCAGCGTTACTTGGAACTGCACGCATATTGCATAAAGTATTGTCTGCCTGAAGTAATTGTTGTGACTTGACAAACATTACAAACCCCCCAGGTAGACACAATTTCTTCAATCAACAACCTCATGATATTGTACACTATGTGACGTCCATAATAATAATAATAATAATTTCTATTATCACCATTACTTTCCTCATACCCCATAACTTTCCTACCTCGTCCCACAGTGGCTGGTATTTCACAATATTTTCCGTTTCCTTACATTTCACCCTCGAATCACCTGGTATTGCAACATGTATTATCTTTACTTTTTTTCCATCTTTATGGATGAGCACAATATCTGGCCGTCTCGCCTCTATGACTTGGTCGCACTGCATGTTAAAATCCCGGAGTATTTTGTAATGTTCATTTTCCATTACTCCCCCTGGCTTGTGTTCATACCATTGTTTGGCTCTCTCGAGGTTTGCTTTATCGCACAACAGCCAGTCGACATATCTGGCCACATCGTCATGTCTCCTTTTGTATTTGTGTTGTGCAAGCTTAGAGCACTCACTAACAATATGGCTTATGCTTTCTATAATAATAATAATAATAATAATAATAATAATTTCTATTATGGGAACAAGGCCTGAAATTTTGGTGGAAACAGGGACTAGTCGATTACACTGATCTCAGTATTCAAATGGTACTTTATTTTATTGACCTCGAAAGGATGATAGGCAAAGTCGACCTCAGCAGAATTTGAACTCAGGACGTGGCGGCACACAAATTACCGGGGCTGTGGAGTCGGAAACAATTAAGGGGTAACTGGAGTCGGAGTTGGTAAAACTATACTGACTCCGACTCACAATGTCTTTATTCTTTAATATAAACGAGTTCAAACATACAGGCCTACTCAAAGTACAAGCATATACTTTATGAGATATGTAGACCATAATTATTTGATTACATAAAGAGGAGTCAGAATCAGAGGTGCCAACAGTGGAGGGGTCAGAGTTTTTTGTTTTGATTCCACATAGGTGCAGGAGCGGCTGTGTGGTAAGTAGCTTGCTTACCAACGACATAGTTCTGGGTTCAGTCCCACTGCATGGCACCTTGGGCAAGTGTCTTTTATTAAAGCCTCGGGCCGACCAAAGCCATGTGAGTGGATTTGGTAGACGGAAACTGAAAGAAGCCCGTCGTATGTATGTATATACATATAGGTTATGAGGGACAGTGGTGTCAATTAGATCCAGAGGTTTCAGGTAATGCTGAGTAAGTGCTATGGAGAGACCACAGTTAAGCTCCAGGTTTGGTGGTTATGAAAATAAGGGATCCAACATAGGCCATATATATATATGCGTGTGTTTATGTTTGTGTGTCTGTGTTTGTCCCTCCAACATTGCTTGACAACCGTTTATGTCTCCGTAATTTAGCGGTTCAGCAAAAGAGACCGATATAGAATAAGTCCTGGGGTCGATTTGCTTGATGAAAGGTGGTGCTCCAGCATGGCCACAGTCAAATGACTGAAACAAGTAAAAGAGTAAGAGAGAGCTCCGTATAAAAATGAGTTGGGAAGAAGTGTCGCCACAAAACACATTGTCTGACATGCTAATGACTCTACCAGCTCACAATAATAATAATAATAATAATAATAATAATAATCCTTTCTACTATAGGCACAAGGCCTGTAATTTTGGGGGAGGGCTGGGTGGGTAGGTTAATCGAATTTTGCGGACCACAGGTTTGCCCAGGTTATTTATCATATCAACCCTGAAAGAATGAAAGGCAAAGTTGACCTCGGTGACACATGAACTTTGAACCTTAAAGCCGGGGGGGGGGGGGGTAGAATACCCATTAAGCATTTTCTCTGGCATGCTGATGATTCTGCTAAATCATTGCCCTAAGAATAATAATAATAATGATAATAACAATAACAACAACAACAACACTGACAAAAAATAAAGATTTCTTAAATTGGCACAAGATTTTAGATATGGGTAAAGGGTGGGGGGAAGGGGAACGGTCATCTATATCAAGCAACTCAATACTTGACCAGTACCTTATTTCACTGACCACTTCCAACCATCATCATCATCGTCATCGTCATCATTTAACGTCCGCTCTCCATGCTGGCATAGGTTTGATGGTTTGAGTGGCGCTGATGAGCCAGAGAGCTCTACCGAGTTCAAGTCTGACTTGGTATGGTTTCTACAGCTGGATGCTCTTCCTAACACCAACCACGCCAGGAGTGTAATGGATGTTTTTTTTTTTTGTCTTTTTTTACGTGCTGGTGGCACGGGTGCCATTTACATGACACCAGCAAACAACCACTAAAGAAAATAAAAATGATTAGGAGAGCTTTTGACGGCGAGATTTGAATTTGGAATCCACAAATAAATAGGACAAGAAATTTTGTCTGTCTGATACTGAAATGATTCTGTCTTATCAATCACTCTTGGTCATTTCTAACGCAGGTATGGAGCCTGGGGGGGGGGGGGGGAACAAAAAAGAAATTGTAGAGCTGGTGGTAGTGGTGATGGTGAGTGGAGGGATGAAGAAGAAGAAGAAAGAAGTAAAGTGTACAGTTGATGCTAAACTGGCCACCTCCGTCCCACTACTATTTCTTAACTGGTTCTTTAGCTTTATCAAATTGTCCCTCCCAGGGACAAAAAAAAACAAAAAAAAACGAAACAAAACAAAAAAATAAAATAAAATTATAAAACTGGGATTAGCCTCTGCGGGATATTTGTACACTCAGAACAAAGCCAGTATTTGACAAAAAAAAAACAAAAAAACCCCGCAAAGGTAGCAGCATTTCATTCACTGTTCTTCTAACAAATATGTCCAATCCTCCTCTATTAATAACAACAATAATAAAAAATAATAAATATTATTCAAAACAACTTTGCACAATGGAAAAGGGGGGATTGTACCATAGCCAATGACAGATATACAGTTATACAGTGGCATGGTTGATGGTTAGTTCAAATCCAAAATTCAGGGACCAAAAAAAAAATAAATAAATAAAATACAATTAAAAAAAAGGTGGGGGTGTAATAAATCAAAGAATTATGAATTCCTAAAAGAATCAAAGCTGGAACAGTTCGTTGTTTGTTTGCTCGGACTTCTGGAGGCTGGATTTTACTTGTTTTGTTCGTGAGCGGATCACTAGGACCGGAGAGGAGTTGTTGTCAAAACTGATGCTTTTGGGGAGCAGCTTGCCTGCAGATGTGTTCTGGGAGCAGCCCGTTTGTGACTGCGATGGAAGGGCTGTGTTGTTGTTGCTTGCAGTATTGTCGTCGCTGCTGTGACACTCATGCAACGGGGAATGCTTGGCTGTCCAACAGACATTCTGTAAACTGCAAGTAGAGAAGAAGAAAAGGATGTTATGATTGTGGAGGTGGAGGGATGAATGATTCTTAATTTGATTAATTAATTTTCTGAGAGCCTGAGCCAGGAGTGTAGCCAGCCCACTTATGCGTACCTTTCCTTCATTGGACACTAAACTCCGCTTGTGAAGACCTGCAATAATGTTTTCCTCTCAAACCCTCTTTTATGGGGCCAAAGAGATGATAGCCTGAAGGCGCTAAATCTGGTGAGTGTGGAGGTAGTGAAGAAGTGGCTCAAAGAACAGTCAACAGAATTTTACGGGGCAGGGATACATGCTCTCATTCGAAGGTGGAACATTGCTATTGAGAGAAACGGTGACTATGTTGAGAAGTAGGGATGTGATCCACAGAGGACCAGCTTCATTTTGATGTATGATACAGGTTCCTGTGTTGGTAATTATACCTGTCCTAAACAAAATGGCATTACTTTTTGACTCAGCCTTGTATATATATTGATAGATGGGTTTAAAGCCAGAGAGACGGAGAAAAAGGTACACATATAGATAGACACACAGATTCGCCATGATAGATCGCTAGCCCTTCCTAATGCCAACCACTCCAAGAGTGTAACGTTTGCTCTTTATGTGCCGCCAGAATGGGTGCCAGTTAGGTGACACAACCATCAGCCACAACTACGATTTCACTTAGCTTGATGTGTCTTCTCAAGGTCTGAAAATGAAATGAATAAATGCAATGGTCACAGGTGGAATGCCTTTGGTTACATACCCGCATGATCAGTACTGACCCAAAACTAAATGGCGACGACGACGACGACTACTACCACCACAGCAGTTCCCCAACAGTTCGTACGCCTACTCTTGTAAACTGTAGACACAAAACAACATCTCCCCGACCTCTTTCACTATCAGACTGCATTGTATAGAAGAAAGTGGGATGACCATCAAGTTCTATCTCGTTGACATGGTCTAGACTGGCAGACATACAATGGAAATACTTATCTTTGAATGCATACATACACACACACACATGCATATATGTAGAGATAGAGAGACAGATATATACAATCTATGCATATATAAACACGCACATACATATGTGCAGAAATATGTATAAATATATACATATAATGTATGCAAATATATATATATATATATATATATATATATATATATAT
>NC_142955.1:25611953-25644453 GCF_046866305.1 Octopus bimaculoides
TACACATAAAATCTGCTACATTCAGTGTCCATGATTAACTACCAACATACATCATCCTCATCATCATCATCATCATCATCATTTACAGCTTGTTTTCCATTCTGGCATGGGTTTGACTGGAATTGGAAAGGCGAAGAGCTGTACCAAGTTGTAGTCTGATTTGGAAATGGTTTCTACAGCTGGATGCCCTTCCTAATGCCAACCACTCCAAGAGTGTAACGGGGGGCTTTTTATGTGGCACTGGCATGGGTGCCAATTATGTGACACTAGCATCAGCCAAGACTATGATTTCACTTGGCTTGAGAAGTCTTCGGAAACACAGCACACTACCACCTGGATGAGACTGAGTGGCCTGGAGCAATGTGAAATGAGGTGTTTTGCCCAAGGACAATGCGTCGCCCGGTCCAGGAATCGAAACCACAATCTTACAATCATGGATCCAACACCCTAACTACTAAGTTAAAGTTCCTTTCCAAGTCATACAGACTTATAGGGGCCAGTTTCCCAATTCCCATGGCGTATATATTTCCCACCTGGATGGGACGCCGGTCCATCTCAGAGTTACTCATTTTTGTCAGCTGAGTGGACTGGAGCAATGTGAAATGAAGTGTCTTGCTGAAGAACATAATGTATCACCCAGTCTAGGACTCAAAACAATAATCTTACACTCATGAGTCCAACACCCTAACCACTAGGGAAAAGGTAGAGTAACCTCCACGAGTCATACTGACTCCTAAGGGCCGGTTTTCTGGTTTCCATAGGATATATATTTCCCAACTGAATAGGATGCTTGTCCTTTGCGGGATTACTCACCTTTTGCCACCCGAGTGGACTGGAGGATTGTGAAATGAAGTTTCTTGTTCAAGAACACTATGCATCGTCCGGTCCAGGAATCGAAACCACAGTCTTATGATCATGGGTTGTGGTTTGCACAGTCCAGAATGCCCCCGAGTGGTTTCCATTGCAGAGATGCTTCTGTTGCTCAGCCAGCACCTTGGGGAGAAATTTCACCAACACTCTCCATATGTACAATTCCTCCATTAAAAAAACTGAACACACCGATCTCTGTTTATTCCCACTTTGTGGGCAATTTCCTGTGTTGTTACACGACAGTCTTCCATGATTGTTCACCAAACCGTCCCAAGCAGCTCCTTGTCTCAGTTTGTCGATGGCCAGCTTGACCGTGCAGTGTTCTTCACCGAGGTGCAACCATGTTTGAAGACGTTGCATCATTCCTTGATCTGAATTTTGCCCATGGCATCATCGCCAAAGACTTCTTGCTGAATCTTAAGGATCATTTGAGCTTGAGTATCACCAAGCTTTTGGCAAAACTTGATGCAGTATCTCTGCTCAGTGCAGGCTCAAGAAGACCATCCACAAGCTGAAACAAAAAGCTGATTGAGACGGGTCAGTAAATACTCATGGAAGGCCGCTGTGTAGCAGCAACCCAGGAAATTGCTCACAAAGTGGTAACAAGCAAAAAATCAGTGTGTTCCATTTTAGCGAAGGATTTGTGCATATGGAGAGGGTCGGTAAAAATCATCCCCAAAGTGCTCAACGGAAATCATTCAGAACATGCTGGACTGTGCAAACCATGACCCAGTTTTATGAAACCATCATCACAAGTGATGAGAGATGGGTCTCTGATCTCTGCTTGATGTGTTCAGTCATCTTGGATGAAAACGAAAATCTGGTGAGTGTGTGTGTGTGTATACTACATGTCCGACCTCTAGGCATAACAGCCAGGAAACTGATGCGGCCTACCAGCACGAAAATTTTCACGCACGTACAGGAAGGGTGATGCTACTTCTCACCCAAGGGATTTTACCTATATGGCATTAGTTTTGGCAGGAAAATAAAAAAAAAAGTTGGATAATTTTTAAATGCACCTTGTTAACAACCATACACAACGCATAATCCTTTATATACACCAATCAGATAGAAATTTATATATATATATGTATATATATATATACACACACACTAACATATACCATTATACATCTTACACACACCACATAGTTCTCTATATACACCCATTACATATAGACTTCTATATATACACACACTTACATATACCATTATACATCTTACGCACACCACATAGTCGTCTATATACACACACTATCATATACCATTATATATCTTATATACACCACAAACAACCCTGTATATACACTATCATAGACACCACAGTCTTCTATATACACCAACCACATATAAGCTGATATATACACTCACCACATATAGACTGCTATATACGCCCACCACATATAGACTGTTATACACTCACCACATATAGACTGCTATATACGCCCACCACGTATAGACTGTTATACACTCACCATATATAGACTGCTATATACACCCACCACATATAGACTGTTATACACTCACCACATATATTGCTATATACACTCACAACATAGATTACTATATACACCCAACACATATAGACTGCTACATACACCCACCATAGATATCAATATATACACACTAACACACATCGTACACGTTACATACAGTTCTCGAATTACACAGCAATACACCATTATACATCATATACACACCACATATAGTTCTCTACATACACCACCACACATCTTATAGACACACACACACATAGCCCTGTATACACAGTGTCATACACCATACAACTGGGATCTCATTGGTTATAATACACCATACAACTGGGATCTCATTGGTTATGATAAAGATGGTTACACACACACACAGGAGGGGATTAGGAAGATCAGTCAGTTATGCTTTTATTCAACATGTTCCCCTCTCAGATCCACACACTCACTTGCAGAGGTCCTTCAGCTTTTCTAAGCCCTGTAAAAGAACTCGGAAGGTTGAGCCTTCAACCAGGGCCTTTCGTGATACCCTTAAAGCCAAGACCCTTGCAGCACCCCTGCATATACAGTCCTTTATATACACAACCACATACCATGCACACCCTCCACATTCTCTTCCATACATTACACACACACACACACACACAAGCACACATACACACACACACACAAGCACATACACACGCACAAGCACATACACACACACAAGCACATACACACACACACATTACACACATACATATATAGACATATATAATACCTTAACAGTCAGCCTCTTGGAAACCTGGGAGTTGGTAGGATGAAGTAAGACTTTGGGAAGGAATTGTTATCTGCCAATCATTATTTGATGACCTTTGACCTTCACCCAAACTGAAAAGAACAATCAAAAACACAAGGTCAATATCCTCTTTATGTGACCACTTCACCTTTTATTTTTTTTTAACTATTTATTTCTACTTACTGTACTTACCACTCAACCCCCCCCCCCCCATATTTTTTTGTCTTTTTTTTGTTTGTTTTCGGAAACTCAGTCACAGGTGGGTCTCGGTGGAATTGGAGGATAAGAAATTAGCAATTAATGTATGGTAAGAAGCCAGGCACAGGTATGGCTGTGTGGTAAGAAGCTTGCTTCCGGTTCAGTCCCACAGCATGGCACCTTGGGTAAGTGTGTCTTCTACTATAGCCTCGGGCTGACCAATGCCTCATGAGTAGAAATGATAGATGGAAACTGAAAGGAGCCCACCATATATATATATATATATATATATATATATATATATATATATATATATATATATACCGGAGTAAGCACATAAAATGTGCAACAAGGTGGAAAAAAGAGTACTCAAATACCAGAGGCAGAGTCTGATGAACAGGAACGTGAAACTCAGAGTAACAGTCTTTTGTTATATTTCTGCTGCTTTAAATAAAGTATATATATATATCATCATCATCATCATCATCGTTTAACGTCCGCTTTCCATGCTAGCATGGGTTGGACGATTTGACTGAGGACTGGTGAAACCGGATGGCAACACCAGGCTCCAGTCTATATATATATATATATATATATATATATATATATATATACATATATATATACATATATATATATATATATACACATACATACATATATGTGTGTGCGTGTGTGTGTCTATGTCTGTGTTTGTCTCCCCCACCATCGCTTGACAACTGATGCTGGTGTGTTTATGTCTAGCGGTCTGGCAAAAGTGACCGATAGAATAAATACTAGGCTTACAGCGAATAAGTCCTGGGTTGATTTCTTCAACTAAAACCCATCAAGGCGGTGCTCCAGCATGGCTGCAGCCAAATGGCTGAAACAAGTAAAAGAGTAAAAGAGTTATGATTTGAAGGACGGTCATTCCATGGCCCGATACCAACATGCATGGCTATCAGGAAACTCAAAAAAAAACCAAGAGATGGAATTTTTGATGGAATTTGAGGAATAGAGATGAAGGTTTAAACCCTGTAGCATTTATCCCTTTAGCATTCAATCCGACCATATCCGGTCAAAATATTCTGCCTCTGTTATGTTCAAACTGACCCTTTCTAACATCTTGCACCTACTCTACAATGTCATAGTAAAAAGAAACAATTACATCATTGAAATCTCGAAGATGCAAGATGATGCAGGATTAATTCAAAACAATATGGATAAAGTGAAGTATATTTGCCACTTAAATGTGGCTGACCCCTAAGGGTGGATGTTACTGTTGCTTTTAGCCCCAGGAGAACATCTCCTCCAGCTGGCTATCGACACACATCTGTGTCCTGTCTATATTTGCAAAGGGAAGTTATCTTTCCCATCTTGATCTGCGATACGTACGGACTCGAGTTTCTGGGTATTTTCCCATCCTCAGCGTACAACAATCGCCGACCTTCGATGCGAAAGATATTTCTTTGCAAATATATATGGCTTTTTCCAGTACATTTGATAGAGTAATCTGAATGCTTTAGGGTTAAACCAGCCATATCTAGTTTAAATATTCGGTCTGTTTTGTGTTCAAACCACCCAGATCTTGAGATCCTGATATCCTGTCCCTCACATTTACCCTATAATGTCATTCTAACAATAAGCAATCACAGGATTTAAATATCAAAGCCATGAGGTCATGCATGATTAATTCAAAACAATGTGAATAAATAAGTATTACATTTGACAGAGTAATCTAAATGCTGGAGGATTGGTAATTAGTTCTGTAGAATAATCAAAGGAAGGTTGTCCCACAGACTGAAAACAACATGTAGGAGTGTGTGTTTTTTTTTTGGCTTTTTGAAAATTCAAAAATCAAGAGGTGGGGGGTGTTGATGGAATCTGAGGATTGGAGATAAAGATTGGAGATAACAAGTTCTTTAGGATAATCAATGGAACACATCTCAGTCCCAAAACAAGAAGGAGGGAAAATTCTTTTGAGTTTCTGAAAACTCAAAAATTGAGAGATGGGGTTTTGATGGAATTTGAGGGCTGGAGATGAAGGTTTAATAATCAGTTCTTTAGGGACAGCCAAAGTAAAGTTGTCCCAAAATCCCAAATCAACATGCAGAGATGTTTCTTTTTTTTTTTTTGCATTTGGAAAATTCAAAAATCAAGGGACGGGGTATTGATGGAATCTAAGGATTGGAGATAAAGATTTAACTCATTAGCATTTAAACTGGTCACATCTGGCCCAAACTGTTTTACGTTCAAACTGTCAAGATCTGACCTATTACACCTACCCTACAATGTCAATCTAAAAACATGAAATCTGAAAGATGTGAGATAATGCATGATAAATTCTGAACAATATGAATGAATAAGCATTATATTTGATGGAATAGTGTGAATGCTAAAGGGTTAATAATGAGTTCTTTAGGATAATCAAAGGAATTGATCCCACAGTTCTAAAACAACAAGGAGGGAAAATTCTTTTGAGTTTCTGAAAACTCAAAAATTGATTGATGGGGTTTTGATGGAATTTGAGGGTTGGAGATGAAGGTTTAATAATCAGTTCTTTACGATAGCCAAAGTAAAGTTGTCCCACAATCCCAAACCAGCAGAGATGTGTTTTTTTTTTTTTGGCTTTTTGAAAATTCAAAAATCAAGAGGTGGGTGTGATGATGGAATCTGGGGATTGGAGATAAAGATTTAACTCAACAGCATTGGCCCAAAATGTCTTTCCTGTTTTACGTTCAAACTGTCAAGATCTGACCTCTTACACCTACCCTACAATGTCAGTCTAAGAACATACAATCACATCAATGAAATCTGAAAGCTGTGAGATAATACATAATAAAGTCGAAAGAATTTGAATAAGTATTAAATTTGACAGATTAGTCTGAATGCTAAAGGGTTAATAATGAGTTCTTTAGGATAATCAAAGGAATTGATCCCTGATCCCCGCAGTCCCAAACTAACGTACATGGATGTTTCTTTTGGGTTTCTGAAACATCAGTTCTTTAGGAATAAGGTCTGAAATTTGGGGGAAGGGGACTAGTCGATTATATCGACCCAGCGTTTCACTGGTACTTAATTTATCGGCCCCGATAGGATGAAAAGCAAAGTCGACCTCAGTCAAATTTGAACTCTGAACATAAACACAGATGAAATGCTGATCAGAATTTTGCCTGGTGTGCTAAAGATTTTGACAGATCTCCATCATAACAACAACAATAATAATCCTTTCTACTACAGGCACAAGGCCTGAGATTGTTGTGGGAGGGGTCAACCCAGTGTTTCACTGGTACTTAATTTATCAACCCCAAAATGCAGACTTTGAACTCAGAACGTAGCGATGGGTGAAATAGTGTTAAGCATTTCGTCCAGCGTACTAATGCTTCTTTTCTTTTCTATTCTAGGCACAAGACCCGAAATATTTGGGGGGGAGGGAGCTAGTGAATTAGATCAACCCCAGTACACAACTGGTACTTAATTCATCGACCCCGAAATGATGAAAGGCAATGTCAACCTCAACGGAATTTGAACTCAGAACGTAAAGAGAGACGAAATACTGCTAAGCATTTTGTCCGGCATGCTAACGTTTCTTATTTCTTTACTGCCCACAAAGGGCTCCACACAGAGGGAACAAACAAGGACAGACAAACGGATTGAGTTGATTACATCGACCCCAGTATGCAACTGGTACTTAATTTATCGACCCCGAAAGGATGAAAGGCAAAGTCGACCTCGGCAGAATTTGAACTCAGAACGTAGTGGCAGACAAAATACTGCTAAGCATTCCGCCCGGTGTGCTAACAATTCTGCCAGCTTGCTGTCTTCATAATAATAATAATAATAATAATAATAATAATAATAATAATAATAATAATAATAATAATAATAATAATAATGGTTTCTGATTTAGGCACAAAGGTGAGCAATTTTCGATGGGAGGGGTTTGGTTGATAGCACTGATACTTGTACGTGACTGGTAATTTAATGCAAGTGACCTTGGAGGAACAAAAGGCGAAATTGACCACAGCTGGGTTTGAACTCAGAGTATAAAGAGCTGGAAAATAAATACTACAAGGCATTTTATGAAGTACCTTAAGAAAAAAAAGTACCACATTTTATGAAGTACCACAAGAAACGAAAAGAATTCACCAGCGAAAGATAATGACCGAAACCAAAAGAAAGAAGACAAGAAGAAGGGATAGAGGATCGGGGTTGCTTTGAAAGTATTCTTTGGGAGTTTTAGAGAGCTTACCTAGTACTTTCTTCCATTCTTTGCACATTTGACTTGAGCTGTGCAATGCTGGAATCATATTTGTTTAGAAAGTCTTTGGCCGATAAATCCGGCGCACTCGTACTGGACACCCTTTCGCTGTCGCAGTCTTCACAAGGACCGTTACTGCTGCTATTGCTAGCCGTTCGGACAGAGTCTGTATCGGACTTCAGGGTGGCAGCTCGAACAATCTCGGAGCCAGCGGGCACGCATTTGGAGTTCTCTTTGGTCACCGGTACCAGTAGGAATTCGCGGAGGACTAAGGCATCGTTTGACCATAATTTGTTTTCTCGTTTTAACTGTTCCACCTAGAAAGAATTAAAGAGATAGACGGAGTGAGACACAGTAGAAAGAAAAAGAAATTTTTTTTAAAAAAGCAACAAGAGTAAAACAAAAACATGCCTGGATTACAAATACTTTAAAATGGGGTCTTTGAATTGTGTAGGTGTGAGTGTGTGCAGTAAAGGAGTTTGCACCCCAACCGTGAGATTCCAGGTTCAGTCCCACTGCATGGCACCTTGGGCAAAATGTTTTCTCAATAATGTCTTTGGGTGGATTTGGTACACAAAAACTGAAAAAAAAAACCTATCGTGTGTGTGTGTGTGTGTGTATGGAGGTATGTGGTTTAGTAGGTAAGGTGTTGGATTCATGATCATAAGATTGTGGTTTCAATTCTTAGACTGAATGATGCATTGTATTCTTGAGAAAACACAATTCTGAACGTCTTTCATTCAATATGGTTGGTCAGATCTGGATTATATCAGAGTGCTATTAAGGTACCTTACCAGATTCCAAATCCCTATTTCTTTACATTACACACACACATGCATGCATATATATATATAAATATATATATATATAACCCCAAAAGGATGAAAGGCAAAGTCGACCTCGGTGGAATGTGAACTCAGAACATAACAGCAGACACTAAGCATTTCACCCGGCGTGCTAACAATTCTGCCAGCTCGCCTGTGTGGTAAGAAGCTTGCTTCCCAACCACATGATTCCATGTTCAGTCCCACTGCATGGCACCTTGGACAAGTGTCTCCTACTATAGCCTCAGACCAGCCAAAGTCTTGCAATTGGATTTGGTAAACAGAAGCTGAAAGAAGCCTGTTGCGTATGTGTATGTATGTATGTATGTATGTGTATGTAAATATATATATGTGTGTGTGTGTGTGTGTGTGTGTGTGTGTGTGTGTGTGTGTGTGTGTACATATATATATATATATATATACACACACACATACATATACATATATATATATATATATATATATATATATATATACACATGAATGTGTGTCTATGTTTCTCATTACTGTTTGACAACTGGGGAAGGTGTGTTTATGTCCTTGTAACTTAGTGGTTTGGCAAAAGGGCCTGACAAAATAAGTACTGGGTTTTTAAAAAATAAATTCTGGGTTCAATTCATTTGACTAAAAAAAAAAAAAATTCTGCAAGGCAGTGCCCCAGCATGGCTGCAGTTTAATGGCTGAAATGAGTAAAAGATAAAAAATGTCAGATCATAGTCACGGCTGATGCCAGTGTTTCGTAACTGGCACGTAAAAAGCACCCACTTCACTCTTGGAGTGGTTGGCGTCAGGAAGGGCATTCAGCTGTAGAAACCTTACCAAATCAGATCGGAACCTGGTGCAGCTCACAAGCTTACCAGCTTTCAGTCAAACCGTCCAACCCATGCCAGCATGGAAAATGCACTCTAAATGATGATAATATATGTGTATGCGTGTGGCAGTCTTCTAAGATCACTGTTCTCCATATATCACAACACTCCCCTCACTGTTCCATCCTACCTTTGGATCTGTCCTACCTTTGGATTGTTACTGTTTCCAGCTGCTCTTCTATATGTTTGGTTTTATTATTGCTTAGCCATGACGTATCTATTTGCTGTTGTCATTGATCATGTTATGGCAGACCAACGGGCATTTTTTGCCAATTGTTTAATTTGTATTTTTCGTGAAAATTTTTTGCTGTTTTATTTTCTTCTCTAAAAATACCTCACAACATCTGAGGTTGATAAATTGTCTATACTGCTAGGCTCTTTACAGGAGCCAAACAAATGGTCACTGTAGCAGGGCTGTGGAGTCGGAAACAATTAAGGGGTAGGTGGAGTCGGAGTCAGTAAAACTATACCGACTCTGATTCCGGCTCACGATATCTTTATTCTTTGATATAAACCGTGGAGGCGCAATGGCCCAGTGGTTAGGGCAGCGGACTCGTGGTCATAGGATCGCAGTTTCGATTCCCAGACCGGGCGTTGTGAGTGTTTATTGAGCGAAAACACCTAAAAGCTCCACGAGGCACCGGCAGGGGATGGTGGCGAACCCTGCTGTACTCTTCCACCACAACTTTCTCTCACTTTTACTTCCTGTTTCTGTTGTGCCTGTAATTCAAAGGGTTAGCCTTGTCACACTCTGTGTCACGCTGAAAATCCTTGAGAACTACGTTAAGGGTACACGTGTCTGTGGAGTGCTCAGCCACTTGCACGTTAATTTCACGAGCAGGCTGTTCCGTTGATCGGATCAACTGGAACCCTCGACGTCGTAAGCGATGGAGGGCCAACAGCAATATAAACCAGTTATAACCTAGGGGCCTGCTCAAAGTACAAGCGTATGCTTTATGAGATATGTAGACCACAATTACTTGATTACATAAAGAGGAGCCAGAGTCGGAGTTGGAATCAGAGCAGGAGGTGCCAATAGAAGAGGAGTCGGAGTCGGAGTTTTTTGGCTTCGACTCCACAGCCCTGCATTGTAAGACTGTAAGAGAAGCTGACTCTGAAAGTCTCATGATTCTCTGAGTCCATATCTTATATTACTCTGTCTGTATCTCTCTCGCTCTCACACACACACACACACACACACACATTTATATATCATATATTGATGATATAAAGCACTTGTGACAGTGCTATGTAAAATTCACATGCAGTGCCACATAAAAGCATCCATGTGACCCAATGTAAAAGCACCCATGCAGCACCATGTAAAGACACCTGTGTGGTGACATGGAAAAGTGCCCATGCAGTGCCACATGAAAGTTCCTGTGCAGTTCAATGTAAAGTACGCCCATGTGTTGCCATGTAAAAATACCTGTGCAGTGCCACATAAAAGTGCTCGTATGGTGTCACCTAAAAGTTCCCATGGAGTGCCATGTAAAAGTATCTGTGCAGTGTCACATAAAAGTGCTCGTATGGTGTCATGTAAAAGTGCCCATGGAGTGCCATGTAAAAGTACCTGTGCAGTGCCACATAAAAATGCTCGTATATGGTGTCACATAAAAGTGCCTATGGAGTGCCATGTAAAAGTGCCAGTGCAGTACCACGTAAAAGTACCCAGCACACACAGCAAAGTGGTTGGCGTTAGGAAGGGCATCCAGCTGTAGAAGCCATGCCTGATCAGACTGGGACCTGGTGCAGCTCTCCGGCTTGCCACCTCTGGTCAAACCGTCCGAACTATGCCAGCAAGGACAACGGACGTTAAATGATGATGATGATGAATTAGGGTGTAATATGAGGGAGATTTAGCTGCTTTTCATGAAGAGCAGTTTTGATATTAGAGATGGTGATAGTGATAATGGTAATGTTAATGGTTGGCGGAATAGAGAGAGACAGACAGACAGAAAGAGTCAGAGAGAAAGAGAGAGAAACGAGAGGGTTATATATATGCAGAAACAAGATATAAATACATACTGAATGAACTAGGACAAACAATCACCACCCACTTCTCAAAGAAATCCAATTCCCTGTATTAATGCATATATTTACACAGAGGACTGTTTGTGTTGGTCATGGGTGGAACAGAGGTACCTTTGTACGTGATAATGGCGGTACCTGTAGTTGTACTGTTGCTGATACAACTTGCCGAAGAAGAACCTGTTTATATCGAAATTTGATAGATAATCATTGTGCATACAGACACACACATGCAAATGAACATATACACTCAGATAGATATGTATACACACACACACACACACACACACATATATATATTTGTGTGTGTGTATATACATATATATATGCACACACATATTTACATATAATACTTAGTATGCCAGAGTGGAAAATGAACGTTCTTTTGAGAACTACTAGGTCTTAGTAGACACAACATGTGATCTATTTCTAGCATATTAAATCTCCACCTCACTGATCAACTATATATATATATTTGACCGTTGACTGAACACTATTCAATGTTCTGTTAGAACAAACAATACTGTGGTAGTTATCAGGAGAGAAACTCTCTCTCTCTCTCTCATATTGGCTTTCATATCACTCACAGGGAAAGAAATCCCCAACACCCACAAGTCTACCAGAGCATGTGCTTTCAGCTCTCCATAGCCCTGTCAATTGATGGTTGCCTGGAGCGTGGCCGTTGCCAGTACCACCATTTTGAGCGTGGCTGTTGTCAGTACTGCCCGACTGGCCTTCGTGCGGGTGACACGTAAAAGCACCCACTACACTCTCGGAGTGGTCGGCGTTAGGAAGCGCATCCAGCTGTAGAAACTCTGCCAAATCAGATTGGAGCCTGGTGTAGCCTTCGGGCTCCACCAGTCCTCAGTCAAATCGTCCAACCCATGCTAGCATGGAAAGCAGACGTTAAATGATGATGATGATGATGAAGATGATGATATATATCATCATCATCATCATCATCGTTTAACGTCCGCTTTCCATGCTAGCATGGGTTGGACGATTTGACTGAGGACTGGTGAAACCGGATGGCAACACCAGGCTCCAATATATATATATATATATATTCTCTTGGTGGAATTAGAACTCAGAACACAATAACAGCTAAAATACCGCTAAGCATTCTGGGCGGCGTGCTAATGATTCTGCCAGCTTTCTGCCTTATGCGCATGTGTGCACGGGATAGGCCGCAGACCTGCACACATCTTCAAGCACAATAAACACATGCACCCATATACTCATTGTTTAAATGGTGAGAAACATGTTTCACTGGCAACACTATCGGCGAACAACAGCAAACACCACTGTATGAATTCGTACAGAGGCATGATTCCGGTAATCCTAAAAACATTTAGTTAATCGCTAGATCAATGCATACAATAGGTAACATTTCTGTAATTCATTGTGTTTTTGTTTTTATTCACTTAGAGATCAGTTGGGTTTCTGTTGCTGATACGGTACTTTGGATTCTAGCTTGAATTTCTGCTCCTCGAAAATAGTAACCCTGTAATAGTCAGCCCCATAAATTTGACCTTAAAAAATGGTCTAAAAAATTCAGCTTTTACATGAGTATAAATTACAATTTTTTAAATCTCACAACATAAGATATTCAGTAACAGTACTTTGTAGTAAAGGTTGTTTGCCAACATAACATGGCAGTCCTGGTTTAGGACGAATGTTGCTGTAATTTAGCCCCAGGAGACATCGTCTCCAGCTGGCTGCAAAATATAAGGACACAGATCGTGTCGTATAGCCAGCTGGAGATGATGTCTCCTGGGGCTAAATTACAGCAACATTTGTCCTAAACCAGGACTGCCATGTTATGTTGGCAAACAAACTTTACTATAAACGGTACTTTTCAATATTTTAGTTATCTGTGTTTACTTTACATTATAAGTCCGACGGTGTTTTGAAAAAGAGTTTTACATTTCCATAAATCAGACAGGACCACAAAAATTGTTTGTATCTTAGGTGACAATTATTAAATAAACGAATTTGAATGAATAGTATCTGTAATCATTGTTGTTTTATTTTTTGCTTTTCTTCTGTAATTTTATGCTTTATTTTACTGATTTGAATGTAAAAGATTACAAAAGAATGACAAGTGAAATGAAATTAATCAAATTCGTTAAGAGGGACGAACGATTTATGAATTTTCATTTTGCAATATCTAGTTTTATTGCATTTCTGCACAACAACGTACACATCTATGACAAGCTTCATTCAGTTTCCGTCTACAAAAACCATAAACATGGCTTTGGTTGGCCCAGGGGATATAGTGGAAAACACTTACCCAAGGTGCCATGCAGTGCGACTGAACCCGGAACCATTCGGTTGGGAAGCAAACATGCAAGTGTGGCTGTGTGGTAAGAAGGTTACTCCCTAAAGGCATGGTTCCGGGTTCAATCCCACTGTGTGGTACCTTGGGTAAGTGTCTTCTACTGTAGTCTCAGGCTGACCAAAGCTTTGTGAGTGGATTTGGTAGACGGAAATGACGATGATATATATGACAGGCTTCTTTCAGTTTCTGTCTACCAAATCCACTCACAAGGCTTTGGTCAGCCCAAGGCTATAGTAGAAGACACTTACCCAAGGTGCCATGCAGAGGGACTGAACCCGGAACCATGTGATTGTAAAGCAAGCTTCTTACCACAAAGCTATGCCCACACCTAGCTGTCAACACATACATGAATACTCACACAGATGCACACAAGTTTGCAGAGGTCCACATATATCACTTTGCACAAAAGCAAATCCATAATTTTTAACTTGCCCTCTTTACACCTGACACCCCGAATACCACAAAATCCTCCCCCACCCGACCCGCCCTGCATGCCACATGCACAAACAATCACAGCGAATGGTGGGGTGGCAATGGTAGTGCTGGAAGAAGTAGTTCATGTTTGGTTATGTGGTTTGCATTCAATGGTTATAAAGAAGAAAAAAACAAAGAAGGAAACTGCCAGACCTCCCGGCGTTGAACACCACCGCCACAACCGCCATTGGAAAGAAACCACCACCACCACCACCACCACTGCTGGCACAGCCACCACTACAGCATTGCCAACATTGTGACTGCCATCATTACAATCACCATTGCCGCCACCAACACCACGATCACCACTAGCACCGCCAACATCGCCACCACCACTGCTACAACCGATATCACTACCAGCGCCACCACCACAACCACCACCATCACTACCGCCAGAACCACTGACACTGCCACCACCACTGCTACAGCCAACATCACTACCAGCGCTGCCACCATAACTGCCAATGCTACTACCACCACGATCACCACCAACATCGCCACCACCACTGCTACAACCAACATCACCACCAGCGCCACGACCACCACAACCGCCACTGCTACTACCATCACGACGACCACCATCACTACCGCCAGAACCACTGACACTGCCACCACCACTGCTACAGCCAACATCACCACCAGCGCCACCACCACAACTGCCATTGCTACTACCACCACCAACATCCCCACCACCATTGCTACTGAGACACCAACGATCCTCTTCAGCATGGCATTGTTTGTATTGTCGATGTGTATAGAATGGTTGGGAGTGGTTTATTCAGTGGTTGCTGAATTGGGATTTCATTACAACAACAACAACAACAAAAATGGCTCTTTGGGTAAGAAGCTTACTTTGTAACACTGTGGTTTGGGGGCTCAATCCCACTGCAGGGTACCTGGGGCAAGCACCATTTTCTGCTTATACCCTTGGCCCAACCAATGCCCTGTGAGGGAATTTGGTAGACGGAAACTGTGTAGAAGTCCATCATGTATGTGCGGGTGTGTGTGAGTGCGTGCATGTGTGTGTGACCGTGTGTATATATAGACACACATAAAGATATATATATTGGTATTAAGGTATGTGCACACACACACACACACACACACACACAGATAGATAGATAGATAGATAGATAGATAGATAGACAGAGACAGACAGACAGACAGAGAGACAGATAGATAGGAGTAGGAGTGGCTGTGTGGTAAGAAGCTCGTTTTTCAACCACATGGTTCCGGGTTCAGTCCCACTGTGTGGCACCTTGGGCAGGTGTCTTCTACTATAGCCTCACCTCAGGCTGACCAAAGCCTTGTGAGTGGATTTGGTAGATGGAAACTGAAAGAAGTCTGTCATGTGTATAAATATATATGTGTGTATTTGTGTGCCTGAGTTTGTCCCCCCAACATCGCTTGACAACCGATATTGGTGTGCTTACGTCCCCATAACTTAGCAGTTCGGCAAAAGTGACCGATAGAATAAGTAATAGGCTTACAAAGAATAAGTCCTGGGGTTGATTTGTTCGACTGAAGGCAGTGCTCCAGTATGGCCACAGTCAAATGACTGAACCAAATAGAAGAATAAAGAACATATAAATATATATATATTAAAAAAAAAAGTCCTGGGGTTGATTTGTTCAGCTAAACCCCTTCAAGGCAGTGCTCCAGCATGGCCAGAGCCAAACGACTGTAACAAGTAAAAAGCATATATTTATGTGTGCATGTTTCTGTGTCTGTGTTTGCCCCCAACCGCTGTAAGTTTGTTTATGTCCCTAGAGCTTAGCAGTTCAGTATACAACCAAAACAAGAAGTACGGGAGTAGATTTGAATGGAAAGCCATCAAAGTGGTGCCCCAGCATGGCCATAGGCCAATGACCAAGACAAATTAAAAGCTGTCCTCTCATATGCACATCTTTGAGTATACACTTGTCTGTTCGATGCTCCTTGCCACCCGGCTGCACTCGCGCTAAGTCTCAACAAAACAAACTGACAACAGATATTAGATCTGTAAATATATTTCCATATCTACATACATAGACACACAAGTACATCTGTGTGGAATATACCTATATATATATATATATATATATACATGAGAGAGAGAGAGAGAGAGAAAGAAAGAGTTAGGGGGGGGGCAGAAAGAGTGACAATTATATACACACCCACAAACACATATCATGCCTACAAAATTAAAAACAGTTTTGACATTTTCAACACATTCTATGCATGTTCTGGAAACCGCTCCTCTACTCCTACCCCACCAACACCACCCCTCCATACCCCTAATCACTGATTAATCTGTTATGTCACCCATCCTTACCACTGTTCAGACCTACCCCACCCCCGCCCCCTAATCTGCCCCCCCCTCCTGCTACAGGAATCTAAGCCACAGGTAAACAAAGGTGGACATAGGCTTCTACCCACCCCTGACTCCAATACCCAACCACCCCACTCCTATCGCTGCTGTTTATTTGAAATTCTGTTTGCTCTTCCTTGCTTTTGTGTTTCTGGTGCTGCACCACCAGAGGTCAGGTATGTGAAATGTGAATGTGATTGTTTAACACCAGGTCAGCCCCGATCCAGTAGGCACAGTCTATTTTTCTGGCATACAAGAATCGACTTAGTACTCTTTTTACTCTTTTACTTGTCTCAGTCATTTGACTGCGGCCATGCTGGAGCACCGCTTTTAGTTGAAGAAAGCGACTCCAGGACTTATTCTTTGGAAGCCTAGTACTTATTCTATTGGTCTTTTTTTGCCGAACCGCTAAGTTACGGGGACGTAAACACACCAGCATCGGTTGTCAAGCGATGTTGCGGGGACAAACACAGACTCACAAACATACACACACACACACACACACACACACAGACATACACACACATATATATATATATATATACGACGGGCTTCTTTCAGTTTCCGTCTACCAAATCCACTCACAAGACTTTGGTCGACCCGAGGCTATAGTAGAAGACACTTGCCCAAGGTGCCACACAGTGTACCTGAACCCAGAACCATGTGGTTCGTAAGCAAGCTACTTACCACACCGCCACTATCATAATTTAACGTCCGCTTTCCACGCTGGCATGAGTTGGGACGGTTTGACAGGGGCTGGCAAGCCAAAAGACCATACATACGACATTAAAGATACTTTATGGGATCTTGTTCAAAACGGGGGCACCAGTTTTCATTTATGTTTTATGTAGTGTTTTTGGTACTGAAAGACTTTCAAACTTCGTATACTTATCTATTTTGTGTTATAGAACAGAAAAAAATTTTTGTATTCAAATTTATTTCATGTAAAAAATTGTCTTATTTTAATAATTTCAACCAATCACTGACAAGTATTCAGCTGTTTACACTTACTCCTTTGGTAGTTTAAGCGGTGTAAAGCGTATTTAATCTCCATTACTTCTGACATTTTGCAGAGGCAACACACGTGTGTTCGTTTTCCCTAATCCTAACCCTAATTGACTTGCTCCTTCCCTCAAAAACCATACCTTGTGCCTATAATAGAAAGGTTTATTAGCTACTGCCAATATGCTTCAGTCATTTTTTGACAAGGAAATAATAATTTTATCACCGCCAAAATCGTTTGACAATCGTTTGTTTACGTAGTCAGCACTTAATATATACAGCCGAATAGACGTCAGTGATTGGTTGAAATTACAGAAATACGACAACTTTAACATGAAATAACTTGCGATGTACGTTTTTTTTGGTTAAGAAGACTAAGAGAAAAAGATGTTTTATATGACACATTCTACCAGTGTCCCAAGTTTCAAAGTGTTTTGTTAAGAAAATACTGGTGCCCCCGTTTTGAACAAGATCCGCTTTATCTGTTCCCTAAGTTTTATTGGCCGCCGTCAAACTTATCCTGATAAAAGACTATAAATGTATGTGTGTGAATGTGTGAGCGTGGTGGTGGTGGTGGGGGGGCTATCTGCAATAACTTTCAAGATAACATTTAACACGCCAGAAAATAAAAAATAACAATAACAAAGTCACAACAGTAATCAACAAACAATGCATTTTGTTGTAAACACGACACAAAAAAAAAAAGATATAGCAGGTTCATATCAAAACGGCGCCCGCCGCCATTGTAGTATTTCGTTGTAGCCACCTCCTCTATCTCGCCAATCCGTCAACCCCCCCCCCCCCCACCGCTGCCGAAACGATGCTTCATAGGGAGATAAGACACATTGCTTTTCAATCGGTGATGTCAGCCGAGATAATATTCCATACGCAAACATCATTAACGGTGATTCAGAAGTCAGTAGAGCGGTTTAACTTTTCATGTATCACTAAAACACTTAAGGGGTCTTCCAGATAAGATCACACACACACACACACACACGTATTTGGCAATGTTTAATTCTTAGTATGGACGATAGTCACGAGTGAGTGTTTGTTCAGCTCTGTGAAACGGATGAAGCACTTTGTCACACACTCACGATGGGATGGGATGGCAGCATGGACTTTTATTGAAAGACTGCCATATAATCTCTACAAATTTATCTCATATATACACATATACAAATCTCTCTCTCTCTCTCTCTCTCTCTCTCTCTCTCTCTCTCTCTCTCATATATATATATATATATATATATATATACCGGAGTAAGCACATGAAATGTGCAACAAGGTGGAAAAAAGAGTACTCAAATACCAGAGGTAGAGTAATATGCTTTATTTAAAAGCAGCAGAAATATAACAAAAAAACCGTTACTCTGAGTTTCACGTTCCCGTTCGTCGGACAGTTTTGTTAGAAATGGAGAAAGGATAACAATGCAATCGTTTTGTTATATTTCTGCTGCTTTTAAATAAAGTATATATATATATATATACAGCTATAGGGCAACCAACATACTGAGAATTTAGAAATAGCCATCCGTTAGAGAAAAAATTTGTAGTTTGGAATCAGTAGTTCTTTGACTGCTATTTCTAAATTCTCAGTATGTTGGAGAAGCAACTCAAGCTAATCCCTGTATATTTATGATTATATATATATATATATATATATATATATATATATATACAGGGGCTGGACAAAATAATGGAAGCACCTTAAAAGTTTCAAGCAAATTTATTTTAATATGGGGTAGGACGGCCTTTGGCGGTAATTACAGCTTGAATTCTACGAGGTATGGACTCATACAAAGTTTGAATTGTTTCCAAAGGAATTTTTGTCCATTCTTCAGCTAAAACAGTCTCCGGTTCTTGTAGTGATGATGGTGGAGGATATTGACTCCTTGTTTTTCTAAAATGCACCATAAATGTTCGATAATATTGAGATCTGGGAACTGTGGTGGCCAGATATGTTGTCCAATTTCACTGCAATGTTTCTCGTGCCATTCAGTAACAACTTTAGCTGTGTGAGTTGGTGCATTTTCATCCTGAAAGATTGTTTCCCTTCGGAAACAGTTCTGCAGTCATAGGATGAATTTGATCAGATAAAATGCTTAAATAGTCTTGCCATGCTCTACTACTGCTGATACTCCTAGTTTGTCACCAATCCGGCGTCAGTGTATCTGCAAGTTCTTTTATCCTGTTACTGGTTTCAGTGATTTGACTGCGGCCATGCTGGAGCACCGCCTTAAAGGGTTTTTTTTTTTTTTTTAGTCGAAGAAAATGACTTACTCTTTGTAAGCCTAGTACTTATTCTATTGGTCTCTTATACTGAACCACTAAGTTATGTAGACGTAAACACACCAACAACGGTTGCCAAGCGATGGTGAGGGAACAGACACACACACATAAATATACACATACATGCACACACACACACACACACACGACGGGCTTCTTTCAGTTTCCGTCTACCAAATCCTCTCACAAGGCTTTGATCGGCCCGAGGGTATAGTAGAAGACACTTGCCCAAGTGGTTACGCTGTGGGACTGAACCCTAGAACCATGTGGTTGGGAAGCAAGCTTTTTACCACACAGCCACGCCAGCGCCTAGTTTTTGAAATAATAATAAAGGTTTAAAATTTCGACACGAGGCCAGCAATTTTGAGTGAGGGGCTTAGTCGATAACACTGACCACAGTGTACGACTGGCACTTCTTTTATCGACCCTCGGGCCGATCTTTGGTAAAGATCACCGAAAACATTTTTTATGGAAAAGGCCGATATTTCGGCCTAGTATCGAAAGATCGCCACGTAATTTACCCCCTGTTCGCTGACCCCTGGCGTAGAGGTTTTCTTTCATTGGATTATACACACACACACACAATAAAAGGGTGGTTTAGCGGCAGAGGTAAAGAATATGCACACCACCCATTTTCGGCGTAACAAAAACCCTAACCCTAACTCAAAACCTTCACTCTGATCCCTAAACACCGGGTGTGCATATTCTTTACCTTCGCCGGTTTGGCTACTATTTCTAACAGGTTTGGTGACCATGTAGAGGTCTGCCTTGTTGGCTGGTTCATCTATTGACCTAACATGTAAGCAATGATAACTTAGGCATATTACCTAAACACCGGAGATAAACAGGGGAGCAGATTAAAGACAAAATAAATAGAATGAATGAATATATTGAAATAACATCAACCAATGAAAAGCCGTCATTAAAAGAAAGAAGAAAAAAAGGAGGTCAGAGGTCACAGAAGTAATCTAGAGAACATTGATAAGTTATAACAAAGTTTTATTCTTAAAACAATTTATGTGCACACTCTTTTTCTTTTACTTGTTTCAGTCATTTGACTGTGGCCATGCTGGAGCACCACCTTTAGTCGAGCAAATCGACCCCAGGACTTATTCTTTGGAAGCCTAGTACTTATTCTATCGGTCTCTTTTTGCCGAACCGCTAGGTTACGGGGGACGTAAACACACCAGCATCGGTTGTCAAGCGATGTTGGGGGAGGGGACAAACACAGAACACAAACATATACACACATACATGCATACATACATACATACATACATACATATACACACACATGACGGGCTTCTTTCAGTTTCCGTCTACCAAATGCACTCACAAGGCTTTGGTCGGCCCGAGGCAATAGTAGAAGACACTTGCCCAAGGTGCCGCGCAGTCGGACTGAACCCGGAACCATGCGGTTGGTAAGCAAGCGACTTACCACACAGCCACTCCTGTGCCTATAAAGGACTACTTGTTATTTAGCCTCATGCCAGACTTCGTTCAGTAGACATGTGATCAAGGATGTTCCGAATGTGCCAATCCCTAGGCGCAGGGGTGACTGTGTGTGTGTGTGTGTGTGTAATAAGAAGATTGCTTCCCAACCAAGTTATTCCGCTTTCAGTTGTACTACGTGACACCATGGGCCAACAAAAGCCTCGTGAGTAGATTTGGTAAACGGAAACTGAAAGAAGCTTGTCGTGTGTGTGTGAGTGTAGAGGGGGAGAGAGATAGAACTTTTGTCTTTTACTTGTTTCAGTCATTAGACTGAGGCCATGCTGGGGCACCATCTTGTAGAATTATTAGTCAAATGAATCAACCTCAGTGCCTGGTACTTATTCCATTGATGTCTTGTGCCGAACCAACACCGGTTGTAGAACAGTGGTCTCACATACACACACACACACACACACATGATGGGCTTCTTTCAGTTTCTGTCTACCAAATCCACTCGCAAGGCTTTGGTTGGCCCGAGGCTATAGTAGAAGACACTTGCCCGTGGTGCCATGCAGTGGGACCAAACCCAGAACCATGTGATGTGGTTGGGGAGCAAACTCTGTGTGTGTGTGTGTGCATGTTTCTGTCTGTTTGTCTCCCACCACTGCTTGACAAACAGTGTTGGTGTGTTTACAACCCCATAACTTAGAGGCTTAGCAAAAGACACCAACAGAATAAGCAGTGGGCTTAAAATTAAAATAAGTCCCGGGGTCAATTCCTTCAACTAAAAATTCTTCAAGGTGGAGCTCCAGCATGACCACAGTCTAATGACTGAAAATAAATAAGAGATTTAAAAGACACAAAAAATCTGTAATTTGCACATAGTCTATCATGGACTACATGACCTTAAGTGCTATTTGAAGTATTCTTTAGACCTTGGTCAACCCTCATCTAACAGACCTATAATTCAAGGCGTTCCAACTGTGACCATCCAGCCTTTTGTTTAGACATAGTATATCTAGGACTACATTACCTAATGTCTTTTTCCCCTGAAGGTTTTTTTTCTTTTTGTTTATTTCAGCTCCAGATTGTCTGATTCTTTTAATACGCATATAAAAAGCTCCAATTTCATTATGCCGGCTACAGCTACCAACTGACAATAGCAGTTTTATGGGGTCAAACTGAGCTGTGCCAATATAATGTAAGATAAATATAGCAATAATAACAATAATCCTTGGATGGAATTTATAACTATTTTAATGCATCGCTACATGTGTTTCCACAAATCACATGTTTCTTAAGATGCAATAAAATATAAATTCCATCCATGGATTATTATTATTATTATTATTATTATTTATTTATTTAAGGTGGGGAGCTGGTACAGTCGTTAGCATGCTGGACAAAATGTTCAGTAGTATTTCACCTGTCACTACATTCTGAGTTCAACTTCTGCCAAGGTCGACTTTGCTTTTCATCGTTTTGGGGTTGATAAAATAAACACCAGTTGAACACTGGGGTCGAAGTAATCGACTCATCCCCTCCCCACAAATTGTTGTCCTTGAGGCAAAATTTGAAATTATTATTATTATTATTATTATTACTATTACTCGTGGCACTCCGTCGCTTACGACGTCGAGGGTTCCAGTTGATCCAATCAATGGAACAGCCTGCTCGTGAAATTAACGTGCAAGTGGCTGAGCACTCCACAGACACGCGTACCCTTAACGTAGTTCACGGGGATATTCAGCGTGACACAGTGTGACAAGGCTGACCCTTTGAATTACAGGCACAACAGAAACAGGAAGAAAGAGTGAGAGAAAGTTGTGGTGAAAGAGTACAGCAGGGTTCGCCACCATCCCCTGCCGGAGCCTTGTGGAACTTTTAGGTGTTTTTGCTCAATAAACACTCACAACGCCGGGTCTGGGAATCGAAACCGCGATCCTATTTACCGCGACTCCGCTGCCCTATCCACTGGGCCATTGCGCCTCCACGAAGCTATAGTATCAAATGCGAATGTATATGAAATATCAATGAATGATAAAGATGGGAAATGCAAAAAAAAAAAAAATAATAAATAATAAATAAGTTTTCAAAACAATCAATATTTTTGTAGTTCAAAAATTGCAAATTATGGCATAAAATGTCCTCTAGAATTAGCTACAATTAATAATGACAAACGTTAACTACTAAATGTTGTTAAACACGTCTCTGCAAATGCAATGCTCATAAGCAATTCACTTTAAATACAACGAACAACAGGCAGTGAGATTTTTTTTAGCAGATCCCCAAATAGGGGTCCATGGCAGACAATGAGTTAAACCAAAGATCAGATACTTGAATCGCTGCAGACACATTTCCAAGTATAAGACGAAAGCAATCCCAAAATTCCAAACGGACAGCAAAAATTTGTATTTGAATTGACTGAATTCGCTCAAATTGACCTACATGTATCGTATATCTTTTATTTCATCTCATTTTATTTCCACTGGGAATTGAACGCACGGCCTAACGGTCGTGAGGTAACCACTAAGCCACTCGCCTTCTCAATTATTTATGTATACATACAAGCACACACGTACACATACTCAGACAAGCCGTTAACTTTTGGCCAATCGCTCTACATAATTGCACAACTAATGACTTTCTTGATGGAGAAACAGCGATGAATTGAAATCGGAATGCAGAATTGGTATGACAGCAGTGAATAAGTGTAGCGAACCAGTATATATAATAAGATGGTCGAATATGATTGGGAAGATAGCAGAAAGAACATAGAAAGGATAACATTAAGGTAGACAAAAGATACGAAGATGAAAGACAAACAAATGATAGAAGGCAGAAGATAGCAGATAGGTGACAGATGGTAAACAACAGGCGATAAAAGACGAAACACTTAAGACAGAAGATAGATGAGAGATAGATGACAGATGGACGACAGAGGATTGTACAAATGGCAGACGACTGTACATATGGCAGACGATAGAAGATTGAAGACAGGTGATGTATGACAGACGATAGAATATAGATGACCGAAGATAGATGGTAGACAATAGAAAATAGAAGACAGGTGATGTATGACAGATGATAGAATATAGATGACCGAAGATAGATGGTAGACAATAGAAAATAGATGACTGACGACAGAAGACAGATGATTATTGATAGAAAAAAAAAAAAGAAAACAAAACGTAAAACTGAACACTAGACAGAAAGTAGACGATAAAAGACTTAAGATGAAAGCCATGAGACAGGTGGTTATAAGAAAAGAAGAAAGCTAAAAAAAGAAAGATAAAACTCCAGAAAGCAGCAGATACAAAAGAGAAGACAATAAAATTTTCACATTAAATTCCAATATGATGATAATCTACACCATCTGAAGGGTATTTGTCGAAAATCTCATTGGAAAAATATCCATTTTTTTCTTTTCTTCAACGTCAGGTACCTGTGTAGGTATGCCGAAAATAAAAACAAATTTACTTGTTTCGGCTGTTAGAATGTGGCCATGTTGGGGCATCAACTTGAACGATTTGATTGAACAAATCAATTCCAATAACTTATTTTTTAAAAGTCTAGTGTTTGATCCATCGGAATCCATTGCCGAACCGCTATGTGACGGAAACGTAAACAAATCAAAAACCGGTCGTCAAACGGTGATGGGAGACAAACACATAAACAGATATTGAACAACGGCCATGCTGGGGCCACTGCCTTGAAGAGCTTAAACTCGTCAACTGTATTTATTTAAGCCTGGTATTTATTGTATCAATCGACAGACTCGCTCAGTGTACATGTACCAAAGCCAGTCATAAGGTTCTGGTCGGCCCGGGGATTTAGTAGTCGCTTGCTCTAAGTGCAGCGCAGTGGGACTGAACCCAAAATCCCCATGGTTCGGAAGCAAGTTTCTTAACCACACAGCCATGTCTGCGCCGCAACAAAGTTAATAGCCAGATAGCAGAAGATTATGACAGACAGGTTAACAGAGACAGGTAACAGGAGAGACAGAGAGAGAGAGAGAGAGAGAGAGAGAGAGACCAAGCGGTGAAAAAGGAAGAAGAAAATAAAAGAAAGAAGAGAAAGGTGCCGCGGAATGGGACTGAACTCTGGCTGCATAGTTTGGAAGCAAGCTTCTTAACCACATCGCCACACTTGCACTGTAAAAAATTTTGTAAACCATAAAGCAGAGAGATAGAAAGAGAGACAGATGACAAATGTAGAAGAAGAGAAAGAAGATGAAAATAAAAGAGAGAGAGAGCTGACAGAGGATAAGGAACAGAGAGACGAATAATGTATAGAATAGAATAGAATGGTGGGGGGGAGCAATGAAAAAACCCTAACTTCAACTTACTGAGACATCGTATTTGAGAGATATCGCTATGATACTGTCATGGGGCCTCACACGGTGCTTGAAGTACTGCTTGGAACTTGCTGCACAACCAGGCGTGCTCTCCAGCGCCGACATCGGGTGAGATTTTCTACGCAGGTTCAATTCCATAGTCCGGCGAGCAGTGTGACATTATACAGTCATATGGCGCTTATATGTACACGGACATATATGTATGTGTACGTATATAAATATATTTAAATGTATTGACAATGAACACATGGTCGGACGGACAAACCGAGTCGCTATGTGCGCGCATGTCTGTAGTGGAAATGTGTGTGTGTGTGTGTTTCAATATTCCAGAGAAAAACAAAGCATGTGTGTATATATATATATGTACAAAAGAGAGAATGTGTGTGTGTATATACGTGAAAGAGATAGTGTGTGTATGTGTATTTTAATTACGAGATGGTGAATACATATGTGAAATAGAAAGAGAGGAAGAGACTGTGTGTATGTATGTATGTATGTGTGTGTGTGAGAATTTGACTGCGTATGTATGTATATTAATATTTCAGAGAAAGACAATGCGCGTGTATGTATATATGTGTGTGTTTGTGTGTCGATCTGAGAGAGTATGTATGCGAAAGGGAGTGTATGTGTGTGTATGTATGCGTATGTATGTACTCGTGTATTTTTGATTACGAGATAGTGTACGTTTGTATGAGTGTGCGTGTGTGTGCGTATGTATGAGCTCGTGCGCTAGTGTGTACGCGCGTGCGTATGAGTATATTTGTGTGTGTGTGTGAATTTGACAACGTATATGTGTGTGTGTGTGTGTACCTTTCCGCTACTTGAGGGCAATAACTTGCCTAATGTGAATTTAATACAGTAAAATATACATGAATGAATATGTATGTGCGCATATACGAACGAATGTGTAAATGTATGTGTGTGTGCGTGTATATGTGTTAAAAGGTGTATTGTGTGAAAGAACGTAAAGTATGTTATATATGTTTGTATGCGTGTGTGTGTGTGTGTGTGTGTGTGTGTGTGTGTATACTGCCGGATGAATAGAAAGATAGATAGATAGATAGATAGGGTGTGAGGTGGAGGGAAAGAAAGAGAACGCATGTGTGTGAATAAGCGCGCGCGCGTGTGTCTACACAAACAAGACAAAAAGAGATAGATACTGTGAGAGAGGGGGATACAGTAAGAGAGAGAGAGAGATACAGTAAGAGAGAGACAGTATGTGAGGGAGATAGTGAGAGAGAGAGAGAGACTGTGTGAGATAGTGAGAGAGAGAGAGAGAGAGACTGTGTGAGATAGAGAGAGAGAGAGACTGTGTGAGATAGTGAGAGAGAGAGAGAGAGAGAGACTGTGTGAGATAGAGAGAGAGAGAGACTGTGTGAGATAGTGAGAGAGAGAGAGAGACTGTGTGTGTGTATGTAATGTGTGTTAATGTATGTATGTAATGTGTGTGTGTGTCTATAAAAAATTCCAGTTTTCAGCACTTCATCTCCGTCTTTCTTGAGACAACACACAAACAGTTACGTTATGGCTAAAATATAGTCATAACACACGCACACAACACAGGTAAACACAAAAAAAGCTAAAAAGATACAAACATAAGACATAACAAGACAAGTAGACAAGGCTAGATGTATAAAACTGTTGACAGGTAGATGACAGATAGGTAGTTAATAAGGTAAAAAAAAAAAGAGGTAGGGCAGGTAAAAAGTGGTAGGTTTTTCGCTAACACACCGTAATATCAGACCACAGGACCCACAAATAAAACATCTCACCAGCACAACCCAGGGCTAATTAATGCTTGTTATTATTTATCCACCTGAAAGGTAAGCCTAGCTAAGTTCCGTTAGTTAAGTTAGTTGGTCCAAATTAGTTTATTACAGTTACCTGATACAGGTGAGAGTCTAGCAGGTTTCATTTGGATGACCTAGTATCAACATGATTCAAGAGTTGAGCAGGTAGAAATAGCAGTCAAATCTCCCTCAAATCACACCCTATTATATTGTATATATATATATATATATATATGAGCCAATGACAGACACCACTACATGGTAGCTAGACCTGTCAGAAATAGCAGTAAAATCTCACCCAAATCACATTCAAGTCTTGTGTGCATATATACATGAGCCAATGAGGGAAACCCGTACGTGGTAGCTAGAAGTGGCAGCGAAGTCTCCCTCAGATCACACCTTGTTATATTGTATATGTATGCCACACTGCGTGGCACCTTGGGCAAGTGTCTTCTACTATAACCTCGGGCCGACCAAAGCCTTGTGAGTGGATTTGGTAGACGGAAACTGAAAGAAGCCTGTCGTATATGTATGTATATATATATATATATATATATATATATATATATATGTGTGTGTGTGTGTGTGTGTGTGTGTGTGTGTGTGTGTGTTTGTCCCCCATACCATCGCTTGACAACCGATGCTGGTGTGTTTACGTTCCCGTAACAGCGGTTCGGCAAAAGGAACCGATAGAATAAGTACTAGGCTTACAAAGAATAAGTCCTGGGGTCGATTTGCTCCACTAAAGGCGGTGCTCCAGCATGGCTGCAGTCGAATATATATATATATATATATATATATATATATATATATATATATATATATATATATAAGCCAACGAGAAGGACCTCTAAATGGTAGCTAGATCTTATAGAAATAGCATCCCAATTTTCCTCACATCTAAGGACCACATTATGCAACGTATAAATAGGTAAAGGAAGTGATGGTCATAAATAGAATGTCTACTGCCATAAGTGACCTCCATCAGGTGAGAACAGACTTGGGGTTAAACAGCTTCGGTCATCACCACCACCACCCACTGCCGCCACTACTGTTGAACAATGCAGGAAAGAGAGGGGGGAGGAGTTAGAGGGAAGTAAAAGAGGATAGTAGGACATTGAGAAAGAGTGATAGGGAGAGAAGGGATGATAGAGAGAAAGAGGAAGAGAGAGGAGGTTGTGATAAGAGAGGTAAGAGGAGACATGTCAGAGAAAGGGGTGGAGATACAAATTAAGAGAGAGACGGAGGGGAGAGGGTATAAAAGAGACAATAGAGGGAGAGGGAAGATAAAAAGTCAATAGAGAGAGGGGGGGAGATCAAAGAGAGACTTGAGAGGGGGAGGACAAAAGAGAATAGAGAGAGTGAGGGCGGATAAGAGACAATACAGAGAGAAGGGATTAGATAGAAAGGACTGAGAGAGAGAGAGAGAAAACGATTGGATGAAAGAGATGATGGAGGGAGAGAGGAAGGTGAATGTAACAGCCAACGTTAGTCTAAAGACAAAGGAGAGAGAGAGAGAGAGAGAGAAATATAACAGGACATTCGTCTCTAGCAGAGGTTCTCAACCATTTATTATTATCTATGGACCCCTCTCATTACTGTATTATTCTGGTTGACCCCAATAGAAACTTCTTTCAAAATTCCAGTCTTGTTTTTCACACGTTAACTTCTACAGGTTGAACAATATAAAATGTTAGAGAAAGAAACCTAGCTGTTTCTTGCCATAAATACCAATACATACATCTAAAGCAGGGGGTTCTCAACCATTTATAATCCATGGATCCCTTTGATTACTATTTTATTCTGGTGGACCCTAATAGCCATTTGATGTTTAAAACTTAGTTTTATAGAAACTTCTTTCAAAAATTCCTATTTTGTTTTTCACACATTAACTTGTGTAAGTCGATCTTTGTAAAATGTTGAGAGAAAGAAACCAGTTTCTTGGAATACATTCATCTAAAGCAAAGTTTATTCAGAGGCCCTGAAAATACGATTGTGGATCCCCAATTTACTATTTTATAGCGTGGACCCCCCAAAAAATTGCATATGAATCTTCAGGGCCGTATGGACCCTGATTGAGAACCACCAGTTCTAGAGAGACAGATAGGGAAAGAGAGGATACAGGAGACGTGGGAGAGAGAAAGAGAGGGAGAGATGGAGTATATTTGTATGTGGGTGTGTGGGTGTGTGTGTATACATACGTTTACGTATAATATATATACACATACATATATAAAGTTAGTGCGTGTGTGCACAGAGGTGGTACAAAGAAAAAAAAAAGAGATGAAGTGACAGAAAACAGCAGACATTTAGAATCAAACAGTAGTCAGAACGTGTTGACTTACATGCAGACTGTGTGTGTGTGTTTGTATCTTACATATATGTGTGAGATTTTTAACTTGACCCATATTAAACAAAGAAATCAAAAATTAAACTAACAACCACTATACAGTACTTAAACTAAATTAGTTTCTTGTCCACCATTCCAACATACCTACACACGCACACACACTCTCTCTCTCTCTCTCGCTCGCTCTATCTCATTTGTTCATCATTGTAAAAGTTGTTGGTGGTGGTGGTGGTAGTGAGGTGGTGGAGGGGAGAAATCGTGACCTGACCCATCTAAATATTTGTGTCCGATATTTGCACAACACTTATGATGTGATCTTTGACGCACAAAAATTCAACAGCATGCATAAATACGTGTGTGTGTGTGTGTGTATTCTATAAGCGCAATTGCACGAAACTCCAAGAGCTTGAGTCACTCTGTTGCTTCTGCTAAATATTAATAAACACATACACATTTTTTTGTTCTTTCATTCGTTTCAGTTATTTGACTGCGGCCATGCTGGAGCACCGCCTTTAGTCGAACAAATCGACCCCAGCATTTATTCTTTGTAAGCCTAGTACTTATTCTATCAGAATCTTTTTTGCCAAACCGCTAAGTTACGGGGACGTAAACACACCAACATCGGTTGTCAAGCGACGGTGGAGGGACAAACACAGACATACAGACAGACACACATACACACACACACACACACACATATATATATATATATATATATGCGGCGGGCTTCTTTCCGTCTACCAAATCCACTCGCAAGGATTTGGTCGGCCCGAGGCTATAGTAAAAGACAGTTGCCCAAGGTGCCACGCAGTGGGACTGAACCCAGAATCAAGCTACTTGCCACACAGCCATGCCTACACCTAGTTTTGTTGTTCCTGTCTGCATCACCATAACTATATATATATATATATATATATATATATATATTCGTTTATATTTATATAAAGGGCATTACTACAGAAAAATAGTAACGCCACACAGTAGACTTCTCAAAATAACCACATTTAGTACCTAAATGTGGTTATTTTGAGAAGTCCACTGTGTGGCGTTACTATTTTTCTGTAGTAAATGCCCTTTATCTATATATATATAAATGAGAGTGTGTGTCTGTCTGTGTGTGTGTGTGAATCCCTAAAACTCGAGAACTACGCAGCAACAGTGAAAAGGAGGATGGCTTCTTCAGTGGTGTCACCCGACCAAAAGCGAACAGCAGGTCACTCAAGGGCAAGACCCAGAATTTGGTCAAGACCTGGTTGGAGACCGACTCCAAGGACTTGCTGGCAGATGCCGCCTTCTTGGGTGAGTAAGAGTTGGTGGACATATTCAAGTTCAACACAGCCATCCCCCCTCCAGTGCTGTATTGGAGAGCTTGTTCTCTATGGGCAAGGACATCTTGAGGACCAAGAGATCGTCCTTCTCTGATGAAAAACTTTGACATTCTAAGTTTCATGAAGGGCAACATGCATCTCATAAACAAAATGGAGAACAAGAAAAAGAAAAAAATTAAATTAGGTATATATCGTGTTTTTGATTTTTCAATTTTAATTTTTTTTATGGTCAATTTATCAATAAACTTTTTTAGTTTAATATTAATATTGTGTTTCATTTACGTTTGTTTTTTTTTAAGAATGGTACAACAATGCACTATAAAACAAAAAATGGATTATACATCTGTTGTAATTTGGTTATCTATAGTCTGATGAGATTTCGGAATTACAATTCCTTCTTCAGATCTTCTTAGCTGGAGTCTCTATTTTCCTGGCTCTAAAAGCCTTATAAAAACCTAATAAAGGGCCAACACTATGAAATCAGCCCTTTTTTTAGATCTTTAAAAAGTTAAAACTATAAAATCAGCATTTTTTTAACTCTAAAGGAAAAAAAAACTATAGGCATAGGAGTGGCTGTGTGGTAAGTAGCTTGCTTACCAACCACATGGCTCCGGGTTCAGTCCAACTGCGTGGCATCTTGGGCAAGTGTCTTCTACTATAGCCTCGGGCTGACCAAAGCCTTGTGAGTGGATTTGGTAGACGGAAACTGAAAGAAGCCCGTCGTATATATGTATATATATATATGTGTGTTTGTGTGTCTGTGTTTGTCCCCCTAGCACTGCTTCACAACCGATGCTGGTGTGTTTATGTCCCCATCACTTAGCGGTTGGCAAAAGAGACTGATAGAATAAGTACTAGGCTTGCAAAGAATAAGTGCCGGGGTCGAGTTGCTCGACTAATATTTTTATGTAATTTTGGTAAATATATCTGTTTTAATTAATACTCAATTCAATTACAAATTTGTACTTTAAATTTACATTTATGTGACATGAGCATAATTTCATCAGTGGAAAAAAGATGTACTTTTAGATGTTATTTGTGGGCTTATCAACTCATTTCAGCAGTCTGTAAATTAAATGTAAATTTAATGTACAAATTTCTAATTAGATTATTATGTATTGATTGTAACAGCTGCAAGAAGCAAAGATTACCAGTTCGTTAATAATAAACAATCATTAACTTCGTCATCTCCATTTTCTTTTCTTCTTTTAAATGGATATAATCTATATGCTTTATGTATACTTAATTGGTTTAAGGGAATTTTGTTCCCCCAAAATACTAGGTATTGAACAAGTATTTCCTTGGATGCAACCATCCCTTCACAAGGTTAACATATCCTCTGGCGATCTTTCGGTACGAGTTCCTAATTATCGGCCTTTTCCGTAAAAAGTGTCTTCAGCGATCTTTACCAAAGATCGGCCCTTTCCGTAACACCTGCACGATCTTCCCTACGGTGTTAGGGTTAGGGTTTTAGTGAAAGGGTTA
>NC_142955.1:25646953-25649453 GCF_046866305.1 Octopus bimaculoides
CGAACAAAGCCTTGTGAGTGGATTTGGTAGAGGGAAACTGTTGTTTGTATATATATATATATATATATATATATATATATATATATATATATGTATATATATATATAAGCTTCTTTCAGTTTCCGTCTATAAAATCCACTCACAAGACTTTGGTTGGCCAAAGGTTATAGTAGAAGACACTTGCCTAAGGTGCCACACAGTGGAACTGAACCCAGAACCATGTGGCTGGGAAGCAAGCTTCTTACCGCACAGCCATGCCAGCACCTATATATATATATATATATATATATATATATATATATATATATATATATATATATATACACTTTATTTATTTAAAAGTAGCAGAAAAATAACAAAAAATTGTTACTCTGAGTTTCACGTTCCCGTTCATCGGACAGTTTTGTTAGAAAATATATATATATATATATAATAAGACTTTTTACACATATCGAATGGCTATGAGGGTCCACTCGAGGAAAATAGGGATCAAAGGGGTCCACAGGCAAAGAATGGTTGAGTGCCAATGATGCAATTTATACCAACAGGAAAAAATGAACAACATTGAGGTAAATTCTAATTAGAAGTCATCAAAGACTGTTAGACACAGGTAAGAAGAAAAAAACCCAGCAAAAGAATTAGTAAAAGGCAAATTGCTCTAAGAGGAAGGAAGGAAGGAAGGAAGGAAGTTAGAGAGAGAGAGAGAGAGAGAGAGAAAGAATGGTAGGAAGAGAAGGAAGAAAGGAAGGAAAAAAGAAAGAAATGAAGGAAGGAAAGGAGAAAGAAAGAATGAAAGGAAGAAATAAAGGAAGGAAGGAAGAAAGAAAGGCAAGAAGGGAAGAAGGAAAAAAGAAAGAAATGAAGGAAGGAAGGGAGAAAGAAATGAAGGAAGGAAGGGAGAAATAATGAGAAGAAGAAAGAAAAGAAAGAAAGGAAGGAAGGAAAGGAGAAAGAAAGAATGAAAGGAAGAAAGAAATAAGGGAAGGAAGGAAGGGAGAGAGGGAAAGAGAGAGAGAGAGAGAGAGAGAGAGAGAGAGAGAGAAAGAAAGGCAGGAAGGGTGGAAGGAAGAATGAAAGAAAGAAATGAAGAAAGAAAAGCAGGAAGGGAAGAAGGAAGGAAGGAAGGAAGAAAGAAAGAAATGAAGAAATAAAGGCAGGGAGGGGTGGAAGGATGAAAGGAAGAAAGAAAGAAAGAAATTAAGAAAGAAAGGCAGGAAGGGAAGAAGGAAGGAAGGAAGAAAGAAAAACATGGAAGCGTTATGGGTGCTATGCATGTAAAGCTGGTTAAGCTCCCTGATTCATAATTCTTGGCAGCATGACTCTTTGGTACTCACCGATACTTGATACTTCAATGCAATGCTGACCAGAGATTCTTGGGCACGAAGGCGGTGGCGAAAGTAATGCCTGCCAAAATCCTTCATCTCCGACATCAATATGGCTGCTCTGAGGTACACGTATGTTTAGCCTGTATGTTCAGGTGTATGTATTTGTGTATATATGTGGGTTTATATGGTTGGCAAGACTTTGGAAGATTTGGTTGAATCCTGATGATTCAGGCAAGTTTTTTCTTTTCTCTCAATTTGGTAGAATTTAATAAGATTTTATGATGAATTTGGTAGATTTTGAGTAAATCAGCTTTGTTTTTTTAAATTTTGAGGAATTTTAGTCAATTTAGGTTTTTGAGAATTTTGTGGATTTGGCAAAATTTTTGAGGATTTGATTGAAATTTTTGCAGATTTGATAATATTTTTGGTGGATTAGGTAAAATTTCGGTGGATTTAGTTAAATTTTGTGAATTTGGTTAAATTTTGGCAAACTTACTGAAATTTGAGGATTAGGCGAAATTTCTGGGAATTTGACTAAAATTTTGTCGATTTAGTAAATTGTGAATTTAAGATTTTATGGATTTTGAATTTGACAAAATTTCTGTGGATTAGATTAAATTTTAATCGATTTCACAAATTTTTGAAGAACTAGCAAAAGATCTTTGTGGATTTGGTTAAAAATTTTCTGAGTCTAATTAAATTTTATATAGATTTTTGTCAGATATTTGTGAATTTGATTCACATATTGTGAATTTGGTCAAATATTGTGAATTTAACTAAATTTCTGGGATTAGAGACATTTTCATTGAAACTTGCTAAATTTTGTAGATTACATTAAATTTCTTGAATTCAGTGAACTTTTGTAGATCTGGCAAAATTTTCTGGTGGATTTTCGAGGGTCTATGCAGTTTTTACACAGATTAAAATTTCCAGTACATTAACATAATATCGGGCTTGTATATGTTTGTCTGTGTGCATGTGTTGTGCGTATACTTGTGTTTCCTTACGTAACAGCTTCGATGTTAGTGATCAAGGAATCTCCAGTTAAAATCTAACAGCGTGTATAATAAGGTTTATATATGCAGTTGGTTGGATTTGGGGTTCAAATAAGGATTTTCATGAAGGTCACGGCGAGCGTATGTATGTATGTATGTATGAATGAATATGTGTGGAGC
>NC_142955.1:25656953-25666953 GCF_046866305.1 Octopus bimaculoides
TCTGCAGCAATTGTTTTGAATTTAAATCTGTGACATTTTACAAGACATTACCGAAAGTTTACTGTTTATTTAGGCATGACTCTGTGGTAAGTAGTTTGCTTACCAACCACATGGTTCCGGGTTCAGTCTCACAGCATGGTACCTCAGGCAAGTGTCTTCTACTACAGCCTCGGGCCGACCAAAGCCTTGTGAGTGAACTTGGGAGACGGAAACTGAAAGAAGCCTGTCGTGTATGTGTATATATATATATATATATATATATATATATATATATGTATGTGTGTGTGAGTGTGTCTGTGTTTCTCCCCACAACATCGCTTGACAACCGATGCTGGTGTGTTTACGTCCCCGTAACTTAGCGGTTCGGCATAAGTGACCGATAGAATAAGTACTAGGCTTACAAAGTATAAGTCCTGGGGTCGATTTGCTCAACTAAAGGCGGTGCTCTAGCATGGCCACAGTCAAATGACTGAAACAAATAAAAGAGTAAGAGTTCCTATATATCTGCCCCTCAAAATCTTTATATTTTCTGATAACCCTTTTCTGCTTCAACTGCACCTCTTATGCATCTATAATTTTCACCAAGTATGCTTTTTCTATTGGGTTGACAACTAAGTTCCCGCCTTTTAAAAAAATTTTGGAATTTATTGCGTTTTTAAATTTCGGGATCTATTTTTTTCAAGAATTCTATTTTTGAATCGTTTTGGAATCTATTTTGTTTTTTCTAGTTAATTTTAGTTAATTTTTGTTTATTTTCAGATCATTAAAATGGAATGTCAAGTTAAGAAAAACGAGCATTTTCAACACCTTCTTTTTGCTTTAAATCAAGGTTCTAAGGCCACAAAAGCTGCTCACGACATTTGTGCTGTGTATGGAAGAGGGTGCCATAGCTGAAAGAACCGCTCAAGATTGGTATGCCAGGTTTTAAAATGGAAATTTTTACCTCGAAGACGCACCTCGTTCTGGCCGTCCAGTTGAGTTCGATGAAGAGCGATTAAACCAACTTTTGCACGAAAATTCTCGTCAAACAACAAGGGAACTTGGCAGAGGAAATGGAATGTTCCCACACTGCTATAGAGAAGCATCTTCACTCGATGGGAAAGGAAGACTTTGAAACTTCCCCTCTTTAATTTTTGTTTTATTCAACAGCAAAGGGAGCTATTTTTTCAGAGAGAAATATGGTTGGTATGTTCAAAATGGCAATAGAATACCTACTTGAAAAAGTAGAGTTAAAGGAATGTATTTGCTACGTGCTTGCAGTGTGCAACCACTCTGAAATTGACTTCAGGTAATGAAAAATGAAGACATGAAGAGTTTGACTTCAGTTCACGAATATTACTTTGAATCTTTAGCAATTCGCAGTGAAAAGACGTCGCATTCGAAATATCATAATGGATGGGTGAATAAACATCCTTAAAGTGAAACAATGCATTGGTAGGTAAACAAAGGTATCAACGAATAGAAGAGAGAGAAGGAAACATCACTTTTCAAATAACTCAGAATAGGTAAAGGTAAGCTTGCTAAAGTTTAATGCAGTTTAAATATGCAGGTTAAGATTGTTCGGTATTGGATATTCATTGCATACAGTGTTCCTAGTCAATTTAATCACCATCGCAGGTGGACAGTCGAAATAAATAGACAAAATCCTTTCACTTTTATAATATTCTCTAACCAAGTAATAATACACAATTACAACATATAAACAAATAATAAATCAAAAAAATGTGAAAACTACTAAAAAATATTCTCAAATGCCAATATATGAACACATTGATTAAAAAAGTATGGAAGATCCTACATACAAACAAACTATATACATGCAATGAATTAGAGAAAAACCTTTTCCCTGTTTGTTGATTTACGCGGGAGCTCTGGAGAAAATGTTATAGTGCATGACCATCCCTGGGTCATAAGTAATGTGTATGTAAAGTTTGGTGAAAACCAGTTGAGAATTGTGGAAATGTATGCATTAGTCAATATACACACACATACTGTGATTTATATATACTAGATTATTATTATTATTATCATTATTATTATTATTAAGGCGGTAAGCTAGCAGAATCATAGGCATGGCGGACAAAATTCTTCGTGCAATTTTGTGTGTCTTTATGTTCTGAGTTCAAATTCCATCAAGGTCGACTTTGCCTTTCATCCTTCCAAGGTCGATAAATTAAGTACCAATGGAACACTGAGGTCGATGTAATCGACTTGCCCCCCCCCCTCCTCCAAAATTTCAGGCCTTGTGCCTAAAGTAGAAAGGATTATTTAGTAAGATTGATAAATAGGAGTTGCCACAGGGAGTGGAAAAGCAAACATTCCAGACAGAGTCTCTTTTCAAGGAGAAGTTGATAGGAGAGAAATTAATGAGGGACGGGCAGTTTTACATCCTGTAAATTTAAAGAAAAAAAAAAAAAATGGCTGCAACTGATAAGAAATGCAGCAGGACCGTACACGAACAAGAAGTAGGAGGAGAAACAATATGAGAGAAGACAATGGAAAGAGGGACGGAATGAGGAGGAAAAGCAGGTATGGTTGAGAGGGAAGTGGAGGGAAAACGTGACGCAAGAGGGGGGGGGGGGGTAGTTGCAGGATAAGAAACGGATTAATGATTATTTAAGAGGAAGTATAAGAGTAATGTCGGTGACATGGTGTCAACTTGAGATATGAAACGCTGTTTCTTTTCTTTCCTTTTGAATTTGGATCCTTGATGTGTATGTTTGTGTATGTGTTTTCTGTTTCATGCCCTGGTGTTATTTAAGCCCTTAAAGCATAAAAGGTAGCAAGCTGACAGAACTGTTGTTAGCTTGGTTGTTGGCCCTCCGTCGAGGGTTCCATTCGATCCGATCAACGGAACAACCTGCTCGTGAAATTAACGTGCAAGTGGCTGAGCACTCCACAGACACGTGTACCCTTAACGTAGTTCTCGGGGATATTCAGCGTGACACAGAGTGTGACAAGGCTTGTCCCTTTGAATTACAGGTACAACTGAAACAGGAAGAAAGAGTGAGAGAAAGTTGTGGTGGAAGAGTACAGCAGGGTTCGCCACCATCCCCTGCCGGAGCCTCGTGGAGCTTTAGGTGTTTTTGCTCAATAAACACTCACAACGCCTGGTCTGGGAATCGAAACCGCGATCCTATGACCGCGAGTCCACTGCCCTAACCGCTGGGCCATTGAGCCTCCACTGTTGTTAACACATTGGGTGAAATGCTTAGCAGTATTTAGTCTGTCTTTACATTCAGAATTCGGATTCATTTAAACCTGTCGGTGACATGGTGTCAACTTGAGATATGAAATATCGTTCCTTCTGTTTCCTTCCAAATGTCTATGTTTGTGTGTGCGTTTTCCTCAGTGTCCTGGCATCATATAGCCACTTAAAGCATAAAAGGTGACAGGCTGGCGGAATCATTAGCATGCTGGGCAAAATACTCAACAATATTTCATTCATCTTTGCGTTCTCTGTTCAAATTCCGCAGAGGCCGACCTTGGCTTCCACCTTATTGGGATCGATAAAAAAAAGCACCAGTTGAGTACAAGGGGTGGATGCAATTGACTTAACTACTCCCAGGTATGAGTATAAAAACTGCACCCCTCTGCCAGGCCCCGTTGAGCCAGTGTGGCAGAGTAGGCTTATCAAACCAGTATGATTTCAAGCTATTCTCTGGTGTTAAGAGAGCACGCTGAGGCCTTCATCCCGCAGTGGACTGAACATGGGCAAGCCAATCGAATCCAATCCAAAAAAAGCATAAAATAAAAAGTAAAAATCAACAGAAAAGCCACTGTCACAGGTCAAGCGGTGTCAATGGTGGTAACAAGCTTGCTTCCCATCCACAGGGTTCTGGGTTCAGTCCCACTGTGTGGAACATTGGGCGAGTGTTTTCTGTAATAGCCTCAGGCCAACCAAAGCCTTGTGAGTGGATTTGGTAGACAGAAACTGAAGGAGACCTGTTGTATATATGTATGTGTGTGTGTCTTTTGTGCCTGTGTTGTTCCCCCCACTCACTTGACAACCGGTGCTGGTATGTTTACATCCCAGTAACTAAGCGATTTGGCTTTACAAACTAATAATATGCACTGGGGGTTGATATATTTGAATAAAAATTCTTCAAGGCGGTGCCCCAGCATGGCCACAGTGTAAAGACTGAAACAAGTAAAGAATAGAAGATATCTGGGTATTGTTCAGGTTGTCATATAAAAGATGGGAAGAATCAATACCTTATATATTGAAGCAAGTAGGGGTTGATGACAAAAGGGGTACGATGTAAATAGAAGGGGCTGAAATGGGGGTCTTTTGAAGGGTTTCAGGATACAGGGTACATGGCTAAGAGATCAGGGAAGGTCTCCAGGTCAAGCTGCCATTTCTCTGTACCAAGAAGTCACACAGACAAGTGGTTAGAATGTCATAGGGAAGAATTACATTCTTCAAGAATCTGGAAGAATCAAATTCTTCAATAATCCCCCAAAAATTGCATAATTCAAGAATCCAAAAGAATCAAATTTTTTAAGAATCTGAAGGAATTAAGATTATTCAAGAGATTGAAAGGATCGGATTTTTCAAGAACCCAAAAGAATCAGATTCTTCAAAAATCTGAAAGAATTAAATTCTTTGAGGTGAGCCAACTGGGAGGAGACCTTCAGGGCAGACCATGCAAGAATGAGATGTTTGGATAATATCCATAGTTACAGTGTCGCGCTTGTGAAACCAGCTGAGATGGGTTATGACAACTGCTTCTGACAGGACCCTATGGAAGTGGTACCTGAGGATTTTCCCTGCACAAGCCTCCCAGGAATAGTGAGGGAAGAAGATGGATAGATGCATGCATGGGATTATGTCTTTATGAAGTTCTCATTCAACTCAGACCAACATGGAAAAAGCAGAGATGTGTGTGCCAAGTAAAAAGCACTCCGTCCACTCTGCTGGGTGATTGGTGTTAGGAAGGGCATCCAGCCATACAATCAAGGTAAAAGTATAGGCGCAGGAGTGGCTGTGTGGTAAGTAGCTTGCTTACCAACCACATGGTTCCGGGTTCAGTCCCACTGCGTGACACCTTGGGCAAGTGTCTTCTACTATAGCCTAGGGCCGACCAAAGCCTTGTGACTGGATTTGGTAGACGGAAACTGAAAGAAGCCCGTCATACATATATATATATATGTGTCTATGTTTGTCCCCCCCACCATCGCTTGACAACTGATGCTGGTGTGTTTACATCCCCGTGACATAGCGGTTCAGCAAAAGAGACCAATAGAATAAGTACTAGGCTTACAAAGAATAAGTCCTGGGGTCGATTAGCTCGACTATAAAGGCGGTGCTCCAGCATGGCCACAGTCAAATGACTGAAACAAGTAAAAGAGTAAGGTCTTATCGCTTTTTAAAATTTATTTTTGTCTTTTGAGAAGAAACCTAACATCAATCTGTATTTTACAGATCCCTTTTTACACACTGTTTTCTAAACCTGACAAAAGTAGGAATGTATATTTTGCTTTTGCACAGAACAAAAATTTTAAGAGGTACGCTTGCACCCTCTTTGATCCCCTGTCCCCGGGCCCATGTGCAGTGCCTTCTCAAAACGACTGCTACTCTTATCGTAATACAACTAGTTGAGGAATATGCAGTGCTTTCTCACATCAACTGCTACCCTCATCATAATACAACTAGCTGAGGGGGACGTGCAGTGCTTCCGCCAAACAACTGTCTCCCTCATCGTGATACAACTAGCTGTGGGATATGCAAGGATTTTCTCAAAACAACTACCATCGTACTTCGTAACAAGGAACACAGAAATTACTGTTCCGTTATGATTCTACGATTCGATTATTGGGTGAGCATGGTATATATATATATATGATGAATTTACCAACTTTTGAGGGTTCCGGGCACGGGGTCTTGCTGAAATACCTCAAAGCATTTTGCCAGCTGTTCAACCCACGAAATAAATAACAACAAATATTAATTTCTAGCATAAAGGAAAGTCACAAACTTTAGGCAGAGGTGGGGGTGGTGGACACTCGATTAAATCGGCCCTGGAAGGATGAAAGGAAAAAAATCATAGCTAAGTGGAAGTTGAACTCGATATATGTATGTAAACGACATACATTTTAACAACGGCTGCTTTAACTATTTTGACATCCTCCGCCGCCATACACAATAACAACATCGATCGAAGAAAGATTATGAAAAGCAAATTGGAGTTAGGGCGGGATTTTAGCACATTATACACACAAAGGGAAGGAGGCATACATTTTGCCGATTCCGATCACTTGACACCCATTTCCACTACACGCAGTCTTTAAAATAACATCAACTTTAGAACGATTACGGATTCTATCACGCACGTGATTTGTACTTGGAACATAAAGACATTGGTGTGGTGTAATTTTATTCTACTATCTCTTACCGCCATAAGAACAACGTACGCCCGAAAGGGATAACGAAAGTGAAATCGGTCAGGTCGAGATTTGAACTCGAGTCTGTGTCATCCATCTACCGATTTTTCACCACCCACAGCTGTCGTAACAACAACGATACTACAAAAATATAGAACTGTCAAAGAACGAGACACGCTTCCGTCTAAGCTGACAATTCCAATATACCGTTTATATTCTGCTTCTTCATTCATTTTCTTGCTTCCTTCCTCGTCGCACCGACCAGAGTCTAAGACCAACCCAGATGTTCTTTTGAAAAGAAAGGTGAACAAAATTCCACTCACCGATACTCCATATTTTAGCGCGATGCCAACCAAAGAATCTGTGGACACCACTTTGTGTTTTACGAAATTGGAATTCCATCTCACGGGTATACTAGCCGTTCCGTACTTCGTCTGCGATTTGGCGAACTGTCCTAATGTCTGTCGTTCCGAAGATCTCATACCGTCCGCCATTTTGGCGTGTAAAGATGAATCTCCGCAGCCGCCTTTTCGTATTCCAATTTGTTATTGTTTTTGCTTCTGCTTAGCTTTTCATATTTACCCTTTTTTTCTCTCTCTCTCTTTTAAAATATCTTTTTTTTTATTCAAAGTCTTCGTCTTCTTCGATAATTCTATTCACACGTCTAGCGTATTATATAATAATATTAAATTAAGACGACCACATACTTGGTTGATGTTTTCTCTCTTTCTTCTTCCAATGAACATAAATTGTTTACGTTTGTTTCTATTAAGAATAACAATCACTGGGCATACGTACACAATTGTACCCCACCCCGTTGATTTTTTTTCCTTTATAACTTTCAGAAAAATAGGCATCTTTTTTCAATGAAATTTTTTACAAATGCCTTTCATGTGGTGTACACATTACGATTATATAAGAATTTGTTGTGAAATTTTTTTTTTCTGTGCTGTTTTGGAAAAAAATTACACGAGTCGGATTTATTTCTTCATAACTTTCAGAAAAAATGAGTATTTTATAATGAAATTTTCTACAAATACTTTTCAGACTGTGTAAATACGATTATATCGGAATTCGTTGTGTAATTTTTTTTTCTGTGCTGTTTTGGAAAAAAATCACATGAGTGGGCTTTATTTCCTCATAACTTTTAGAAAAATGAGTATTTCTTAATGAAATTTTCTACAAATACTTTTCAGACTGTGTAAATACGATTATATCGGAATTTGATGTGAAAAGAAAAATAGTGAGCACTCACACATACCGACTGACACACAACAAATTTTTTCGAAGTTTCAAGTTTCATTTTGTAGATATCTATGGGTGTGTCAGAATGTATGTGTATGAAGCCACCAAATTTATTTGTTCATTTTAAATTCCGATATAATCATAATCTACAGACAGATAAACAGATAGATAGATAGATAGATAGATAGATAGATAGATAGATAGATAGATAGATAGATAGATAGATAGATAGATAGATAAATAGATAGATAAATAGATAGATAAATAGATAGATAAATAGATAGATAAATAGATAGATAAATAGATAGATAGATAGATAGATAGATAGATAGATAGATAGATAGATAGATAGATAAATAGATAGATAAATAGATAGATAGATAGATAGATAGATAGATAGACGACAGACAGATAGATAGAAATATGTGTGCGTGTACATGAGTGGATGTCTTTATGTTTATGTTTGATCCCTACCACCACTTGACAACCTGTGTTAGTTTCTTTATGTCCCAGTCAATTAGCGGTTCGGCAAAAAGATGGAGATAGAAAAGCATCAGGCTTAAATAATTTGTTTGACTAATACCCCTTCAAAGCAGTGCCCCAGCATGGCCGCAGTCTAATGACTGAAACGAGTAAAATATAAAAGATAAGAAATAAAATACTTTGCAGGTGGTGTAGATAACAATTACATCGGAATTTAGTGTAAAAAACTAATAAATAAAATTAGCGGGCCGCACATATACACACTGACACACACTACACGTCTACAAAATGAAACTTAAATTTAAAAAAATTTAATGTAAAAAAAAAAAAAAAATTAGTGGGCCGCACATTAAATGTCTACAAAATGAACTTAATGTAAAAAAATAAATAAATAAAATTAGCGGGCCGCACATATACACACTGACACACACTACACGTCTACAAAATGAAACTTAAATTTTAAAAAATTTAATGTAAAAAAAAAAAAAAAAATTAGTGGGCCGCACATTAAATGTCTACAAAATGAACTTAATGTAAAAAAAAAAAATAATAAAATTAGCGGGCCGCACATATACACACTAACACACACTACATATCTACAAAATGAAACTTAATGTAAAAAAAAATTTAATGTAAAAAAAAGTAAATAAATAGAATTAGCGGGCCACACATTAAGTGTCTACAAAATGAACCTTAATGTAAAAAATAAATAAATAAATCAAATTAGCGAGCCGCACATATACATACTGACACACACTACATGTCTACAAAATGGAACTTAAAATATTTTCGGTTTCCAAGATTCTTGATGTGAACTCTCGTGCTGAAGCAAATTTTGTTGTATCTTGAGAAGGTCATGACACCAATAAGCATACGAACAGATTCTGTTTCAATTCTATATAAAGAAGGGGAATTGAATCAGTGCGTGTGTTTAGTGATGGCATTATGACCCTCCCAATGTGCAGCTATACTTTTAAAATAAAAGAAAACATCATCATTGTTGTTGTTGTTATTATTATTATTATTATTATTATTATTATTATTATTATTATTATTAATGTTATTATTCATTTTGTTCATCATGTACAAGCACGTATGTATTCATCGTTATTTTATTTATTTTATTCAATTTTAGAAAAAACTCCCACCCTATACTACACGGTTCAGTGCATTAATTTGCCCGGGGAGTGTGGGGGGGGGGCTTACAATTCTTCTCAAATGGTCCTCATTATTCCTTCCTCTTTCTTTAGATTTTCTTTACTTAAGATCCTTAATTCGTTCTTTCGTTTTTTTTCCCTTCTTCCTTCATTCATTTCCTTCAGTTTTTCGCTTTCTTTGAAAACAAAATTTCTAATTAACCTTTTAACATATTAACCCGTATATCTTCGTTCAGAGATGTCCAGTAAATATATATATATATATATTTGAACACATCTGTCACTTATTTCTATCCTTCGTTTATAATATCATTCCCGTTTTTCGTCTATCTTTACGTTCTGAGTTCAAATTCCGCCGAGGTCGACTTTACCTTTCATCCTTTCGGAGTCGATAAATTAAGTACCAGTCGCGTACTGGGGTCAATGTAATCGACTGGCCCCCTCCCCAAAAATTTCGGGCCGAGTGCCTAGAGTAAAAAAAGGATATTATTCCCGTTTTTCGTCTGTCTTTACGTTCCGAGTTCAAATTCCGCCAAGGTCGACTTTACCTTTCATCCTTTCGGGGTCGATAAATTAAGTACCAGTTGCGTACTGGAGTCGATGTAATCGACTGCCCCCCTCCCCCTCTCACCAAAATTTCGGGCCTTGTGCCTAGAACAGAAAAGGACATTGTTCCCGTTTTCTATCAGAAACTGTCATTTCTATCAGAAACTTCATTTCCTCATCTACAG
>NC_142955.1:25671953-25719453 GCF_046866305.1 Octopus bimaculoides
CCGGGGCTGGGGGTTAATCTGAATGGGAGCTAATCTGAAATCGCTATACCAGTGTGGCCTTGATATAACTAAAATAAAAAGTTCAATTTCTACAAGGGAGGTAATTCGTCTTCAACAACAAAATCTCAAGAAACCCAGCGTTATCTGCCCTTCAAAGCTACCGGCTGTTTCTTCAGCACAGTTCGGTGTTGTCGGTGGTTTTGTAACACCGTTTCCTATTGGTCAGTTTTCATCCGATTCTCGTCTTCCTTTTGTTTCCGTTCCATCTTGCATCTCTTGTGTTTCCTGTTCCACAGTTTTATTATTTTATTATTTGCAGTGTCTTCCCAAGAAAGAAGCAAAAAAATAAACAAAAACAAATAATATTAATAACAATAAGCTCACCACAGCCAGCCAGCCAAAGCAGTATGAGTTACCAACTTTACCGTAATACGACCATTGGAAACACCTTGCAGGAAAGTCTCGATGAATTTATTCAGGTCAGTTGGGTTCGATGTTCTTCTTCTCGTACTTGTCGTCCCTTAATTAAACAGACCGAAGCGAGCCATGGCGTAGATATTGGGTTGTTTTTAATTAATTATAGATTGAATCAGACACTTATTAGCTTCGTTTAAGGCGGCGAGCTGGCGGAACCGTTAGCATGCTTAGCGGCATTTCGTTCGTTCGCCTTAACGTTGTGAGTTCAAATTCCACCCTGGGTCGACTCTGCTATTCTTCTCGTACCTGTCGTCCCTTAATTAAACAGACCGAAGCGAGCCATGGCGTAGATATTGGGTTGTTTTTAATTAATTATAGATTGAATCAGACACTTATTAGCTTCGTTTAAGGCGGCGAGCTGGCGGAACCGTTAGCATGCTTAGCGGCATTTCGTTCGTTCGCCTTAACGTTGTGAGTTCAAATTCCACCCTGGGTCGACTCTGCTATTCTTCTCGTACCTGTCGTCCCTTAATTAAACAAACCGAAGCGAGCCAACACAATTGCCTGCTTTATATGTCGTATATATATTGAGTTGTGTTTAATTAATTATAGATTGAATTAAACACTTATTAGTTTCGTTAATATATCTGTTTAAGGTGGCGAGCTGGCAGAATCGTTAGCGTGCTTAGCGGCATTTCGTTCGTTCGTCTTAACGTTGTGAGTTCAAATTCCAACCAGGGTCGACTTTGCTATTCATCCTTTCCGGGGTCGACGAAGTAAGTACCAGTTGAGTACTGTGGTCGATGCAATTGATTTAACCCTCTCCCCCGAAATTGCTGGTCATGTGCCAAAATTTGAAACCAATAATCTGTTTATATCTGGTCCTTAATAACTCCTACTAAAAGAGACCGATAGAATAAGTACTAGGCTTGCAAAGAATATGTCCTGGGGTCAATTTCTTCAACTAAAAAGAATGGCTGAAACAAGGGTACTACTAAAGCAGCGCGGACCTGGTCGCGCGTCCGCGCTAGCTAGTCATGAGTGGTCGATCCTAACCCTAACCCTAAACACGTATTCATTTGCACACGTGGGTTAGGGATAGGGTTACGGTTAGGGACAGGGTTAGGGTTAGGATCGACCACTCAAGACTAGCTAGCGCGACTGCGCGTTCGGGTCCGCGCTGCTTTAGTAGTACCTGAAACAAGTAAAAGACTACTCGTACACATACACTTGCATAATCTACTGTTCTTTTTTTTTCTCTTTGTTCAACCTGCAGTGTGGACAGATAACACCACAACTAGCTCTCAAAGTGTTGCTCCAGTTTGACAGAGCCATCAATGCTGCTTTAGCAAGCCGCGTACGGAACAGAGTCTCATTTAAGGTACGCATTTTATTTTCTCTTTTATCTCTCCTATTTGTTTCGGTCATTCAACTGTGGCCATGCTGGGGTAGTGGATTTGGTAGGCAGAAACTGAAAGGCGGTGAGCTGGCAGAAACGTTACCCCGCCGGGCGAACTGCTTAGCGGTATTTCGTCTACTGCTGTGTTCTGAGTTCAAATTCCGCCGAGGTCGACTTTACCATTCATCCTTTCGGGGTCGATAAATTAAGTACCAGTTGCGCACTGGGGGTCGATGTAATCGACTTAATCCTTTGTTTGTCCCCTCTATGTTTAGCCCCTTGTGGGCAGTAAAGAAATAGGAAACTGAAAGGAGCCTATTGTATCATCATCATTTAACATCCATTGTCCATGCTGGCATGGGTTGGACAGTTTAACCAGGGCTGGCAAACTGAGGGGCTGCACCAGACTCAAGTCTGATTTGGCATTGTTTCTATGGCTAGATGCCCTTCCTAACGCCAATCACTCCAAGAGTGTAACAGGTGCTTTTACGTGCCACATAAGTGGCATGAGTGCCAGTTGTGTGGCACCAGTGTCTGCCACGACTACAATTTCACTTGGTTTGATGCCAACACAACATGCCACTCGATCCAGGAACCAAAACCTTGGTCTTGCAATCAGGAGTGCAACACCCTGACCGCTAGGCCCGTCCCTTTTAGTTTTTCCCTCTTAAAGTTTTGTTGTGCCTTTATTTAATCAATTATTCTTAATTTCAGGGTCATTTAAATACATATCGCTTTTGTGACAATGTGTGGACATTCGTCTTGGAGGATGTCGAGTTTCGGGACGTACAAGAGATTGCCAAAGTCGATAAAGTGAAAATAGTAGCATGCGATGGAAAGGGGGAGCCACAGAAGTAACAGGTACGTCCTTTCTTTTTCTCTCTGTCTTTTTATTTCTCAATAAAAATGGAATATTGATTGTTATTGCTGTTAGGCCCCAGGGAGTCAGCCTTATGCACTGTGGTGACTCAATCATGACCATCCTGTTTAATTTTAGACATAGTGTATCTAGGCCTACAGTATTCAATGTACTTCTGTTTAAGACAGTAGGGTGTGATACGAAAGTGATTTTGCTGTTATTTCTATCAGGTCTAGCTGCTGTGTAGAAGTCTCTCTCATTGGCTCAAACATATATAAATACATGTCATTAGAGTGTGATTTTAGGGAGATTTGGCTGCTAATTCCGTAAGATCTTGGTACTATATCCAGTTTATTTTTAGACATAGTGTATCTAAGCTGCATTCTTCAATGTTGTTTTGTTTAAGACAGTAGGATGTGATTTGAAGGCGATTTTGCTGTTGTTTCTACCAGGTCAAGTGAATGTGTAGAGGTCTCCCTCACTGGTTCAAACATATATACATACATAAAGCACTAACTTGTGATTTGAGGGAGACTTAACTGCTATTTCCATAAGGTCTAGGTACCATGTAAAGGTTTCTCTCATTGGCTCATATATAGATATATACACTCACACACACATTAGACATATATAAATTATATATATATATATATACACACATTAGGCATGTATATATAAATTAGGTGTAATTTGAGGGAGTTGTGCCCCAGCATGGCCACAGTCTAATGACTGAAACAGTAAAGGCTAAAAGATAGTACTTTTTTTTTCTGTTTTTAATTTTATTTTTGCAGCGTGGGAGATGTTTGTAAGCCATTTAAGAACACACAAAAACTATTTTGTCAGTGAACAGGTTGTTCTTTCAAAGCAGTGAAAATATTTTGACACAAATTAAATTTAAATGTTGAAGTGAAACTAACGGGGTGTTTTTTGTGTGTTCTTAAATGGCTTACAGACATCTTCCACACTGCAATTGTTTTTGTTTCAGTACACTTGATCTCCGATCAAGTCACTTACTGTGCAAGTACATCTCCGTAATTTCATTTTTATTCATAACTTATCATTTCAGTTGTACTGACATGTTGGTCAGCAGTGTGAAAATTTCGGCTGGAACTCACAGAGCTTACTTACTGGAAAACCTATAAGTCATGCTAACAGAAATATTAACAGAAAAAAAAATGAAAAAAAAAAAAAAAAAATCTTTTATTTAAAAAAAAATTAAGATAAAAAATTGACTGTTAGATGATATACGGGTGGTATGTGTATGTGTGTTATTTCAAATGTTTAATGTCTTTTTTTTTCTTAAAATCATTTTAAAATTGTTTTTGCTTGTGCGATGTGTGTGAGTGTAATTTATTTCTGTATGTCCCCCCATCCATCTACTCATCTAACCAACCCAACCACTTGTTCATTTATGCATGCATTCACTCACCCATCCATCCAGTCATCTCTATTCATTCATCCCCATACTTTATCTAGCTATCTACCTGTCTGTTCTATCTATCTATCTACCTGTCTGTCTATCAGTCCTATCTATCTATCTACCTGTCTGTCTGTCCTATCTATCTGCCTGTCTGTCTGTTTATCTACCTGTCTGTCTATCTGCCTGTTTGTCTATCAGTCCTATCTGCCTGTCTGTCTATCAGTCCTGTCTGTTTATCAGTCTATCTATCTTTATTTGTCAGTCTATCCCTGCTCCCATCTTTCTATTTAGCATTCCATCCACATACCTATGAAGGCACGTGGCTTGGTGGTCAGAGTATTCGTCTCACAATCATAAGTTCAATCCCTAGCTGTGCATTGTGTCCTTCAGCAACATGGAGGGGATCAAGAGGTCTATTTTTAAATAAATATACCTTCCCCTTGAGCTGGTAGGTATAGGTTAAAGCAGAAATGAAAAGGCAGACAGTTTGGCAAGACATGACAAGGACTTTATATATATATATATATATATATATATATATATATATGGTACCTTGGGTAAATGTCTTTCGCTATAGCGTCAGGCCAGCCAAAATCTTGTGAGTGGATTTGGTAGGTAGAAACTAAAGAGCCCATCATATATGTATATACACATATGTAAAAACACACACACATGTATGTATGTGTGTGTGTGTGTACATATATAAATATATATGGTACCTTGAACAGGTGTCTCTTAATCCCTGTGAATGGATTTGGAAGGTGGAAACTGAAAGAAGCTCATCACACATATATATAGATGTTTGTGTTTGTTCTCCACCACTACTTGACAACTGGTGTTGGTTTGTCTCCATCCTTGTAACTTAGTGGTTTGGCAAAAGAGACCAACAGAATAAGTACCAGGCTCAGTGCACTTGACTTGTCTCTTCACCAACAATTTCAGGCCTTGTGCCAAAATAGGAAACCACAAAGGCAGCAAGCTGTTGGAATTTGTCGTCACGCTGAATTAAGCGCTTAGTGGCGTTTCTCCTGGCTTTATGTTCCGAGTTCAAATTTCACCAAGATCGACTTTGCCGTGTGCCCACCCCACCGGTCAAGCACTGGCAGGGTGGGCATCAGAGGAAGTGTCAATCTAATCGATTTAGCCCTGCTGCATTAAAATTGCTTTATTGCATCGACCTTGGCAGGATTTGAACTCAGAACGTAAAGATAGAAATAGAACCAGGAATCTTGTCTGGTGCAATAACAATTCTGCCCACTGGGAGCCTTCACCCAAAGTTTTTTTAAAAACCATCATCATCATCACTATCATTTGTATCCTTTCTTTTCATGTTGGATTGGATGGTTTTTTTGTTTTCTTTTTGGCGTTTTTTTCATTTTTTTTTTTTTACTGTTGTGTGTGTGTTTTTTAAAACCTTATCTCTTGAAAATTAAGAAAAAGAAAAGAAAAAAAAGCCATTTTAAAATGCTATTATTGATGGAAAAGAAAAAGAAAATTTTATTTTTAAACCCAAGAACTTTAAAATTGTATTAAAAGACAATCTTTCCTGAACAGTTGGGAAAATAAATTATATATATATATATATATATATATATATATATACACACTATATCTAGCTGTTGATTCTTGTCTCTCTCATTTTATGTTTGTTTGTGTATGTATACTAGCAGCTAAACCCGGTCTGTTTGAATGATGTGGCTCACACTCACATACATGCACGCATGCAGGTTGTTTTAATTGATTTTTCTCTGTAAGTATGGGGTCTAGGGAAAAAATAGAAAGCGCATTCCAATCTATGCACCCGTCTCCACATGTGTGCCATTTTTCACGCGAATCCACCCAGCCGTTTGGCCGTGAACCTCAAGACAAGAAAGAATACAATGGTCGGCCAACTTCAATTTATATTACAGATTATAATGGAGAAAGCTCCTTATTAATTAGGTATTAAGTTACCAAAGGAAAGCAATTATTAAAGGCTTGACTGTCTGGAAATCTTTCCATAAATCCATGTTCCAAAGAATTTCCTGTAATTTTGATTTCTCAAGTTTATTTAAATATTTGAACTTCAAGTTTTTCACAAATTTAAATATCCGTTGCATTCACTATGAAGTAGATTTTAATGTTGAATAAACCTTCATTCGCTGCAGGCGAAATTTTCCATTTTCATTTGGCTACCTGAGGTTGGTTTAAATTACAGGTAATTTACAACTATGGTAAATTACTGAACGAAATATTTACTAAGCAAATGAGAGTTTTTATAAATTGAAATTTACAGGAAATTTACTTTCTGAAGTTCACAAATTTAGATGGATGTTCCGTACAAGATAGTTTTTAAGGAGGTGATAAGGCATTCTTTCAGATGCTTCTACTATAGCCTCAGGCTGACCAAAGCCTTGTGAATGGATTTGGTAGACAGAAACTGAAAGAAGCCCGTCATATATACATATATGTGTGTGTGTTTGTCCCCCTAGCATTGCTTGACAACCGACACTGGTGTGTTTATGTACCCGTCATTTAGTGATTCGGCAAAAGAGACCGATAGAATAAGTCCTGGGGTCGATTTGCTTGACTAAAGGTGTTGCTCCAGCATGGCCACAGTCAAATGACTGAAACAAGTAAAAGAGTAATCCTGCCAATCCATTGCCCTCAACGTATGTAAAAAGACAACAAAAACCACAACAGTAATTTCTTACGCAGGCTCATGGCCATATTTATATGAAAATATTTATGTGGGAGACAGAATGTGATGTTGTGACATTGATGCCTTCCTTAAAGGTCATTGTAACAGTTCTGTTCCTTGCAAAAAAAAAATAATTGCTTGGTTTTTTTTTTTTTCATTTAGAAAACATACATACACATTAACAGACATGCAAATAGATGCACACACACACACACAAATACATACGCCTGTCCAATCAGACAATGGAAATGTCTCATTAACAATCCCAGTAATTGATTTCAAGTTCATTAAAAAAAATAAATTTTTTTCTTCTTTCCATTGCTAGATGTAGTTTGCTTGCTGCTGTTGTTGGTGGTGGTGGCCACAATTGCACTGGTGATAGTGTAAATTGGTGATTTAGCCATTTCGTTGCCAACCCATCTGAGGCCATCCCCACTCCCTTTAATTCTACAAGCCACAAAATTCTCCTGTTCATCGATTCCTAAAGAACCTGACCCCGTCCTTGGGTCTATGATACAAACTTTGTGTTTTAAGGGAATTTTATTTAAAACCTTCCGTCAAAATTTCAAGTTATTTCAAACACTAGCTTAACCCTTTTGTTACCCTATTTCTGTTGTTGAGATGCTCTGTGTTTCTTTCAATTAATTTTAAATATAACAAAGAAATTAGTAAAATAACTTCGTTATTGTTAGGAACATAAATTGCGACTAAGGTTTGGTGAAAGATTTTAATTCAAACCTTTTGAAAACAAGACATTTGTACTACACAGGCAAAGGCAGTTTCAGGCAGGTTTGTATGAAAAGGGTTAAAAACCCTTCTACATTTGGGCAGATGGACATTAGTAGCAGTTGGAAGGGTGTGGATAGTAGGAAATTTAGGCTGTTATTTCTAGCATATAAAGTGACCACATTGAGGTCTCCTTCTCTCATGTCTTCTGCTAATTATTTTTCTTTTTAACCTTTTTGTTACCATATTGCTGTTGAGATTCTCTGTCAGCAAATTCCTTACTATTTCTCTAACCCGTTCTAAATTGAAACCTTCCATCAAAATTCTATATTAATTTCCAGTACCAATCCACGTGACCACCCCCTGGTCATATGATACAAACTTCCTGTTCTACATTGAAACATTCCATCAAAATTCTATATTAATTTATATTTCAAACACTAATGACAAAATTATTTTACTAAATTCCCTATTATTCTCAATATTAAATTAAAACTCAGAACGTGAAATTAATTGAAACAAATGCAGCGCATTTCAATATATTTATGATAGGCGCAGGAGTGGTTGTGTGGTAAGAAGCTTGCCTGCCAACCACATGGTTCCAGAACATTATATATATATATGTATATATATATATATATATATATATATATATATATATATAGTCGGTATGCACATACCTGTACGTATATATGCATATACTCATTTACTATTTGTTTATATATATATATATATACACACATACATATTGTCCTTTAATGTTTGTTGTCTGTGCTGGCAAGTTGGAGAGCTGCACCAGGCACCAGTCTGATTCGGCAAGGTTTCTATGGCTGGATACCCTTCCTAACGCCAATGTATGTATACATACATATATATATGCATGCACATAAATATATATATATATATAGATAGATAGATAGATAGATAGATACATATGTGTATAAAATAAAATGAAAGGTATGATGGTTCATGAGTGAAAATAACCTGCCCATAAGCCCAACTCAATCAGGAATGGAGTAGACCAGACCATCGGCTACACAACAATAACCACAACAACACCAATGACTACAACTCTCACATGCAGGGACTTGTGTTCCAGAATTTGCATTTATGCTGGTAGTGGTGGCAGTCCATGGTCAAGGATGGTGGGGGATAGAGAACGGGACATGGTGAGGGTGAGGTCTGGCTGGTGCAGGTGAATGGTCAGAGGGTGACGGAAAAGGAATTAATGTTGACCCACCACCACCCTAACAACGCATACACATACAATATGACCTTTGTTGTTGTTTAGCTCCAGTCTGGCCGTGATCAAGCTGACAGACCTAACATCAGGGAAGACTGCCACGTGGTCACTTAACTTGCTAGAAAGAACAGCCAAATTTCCCTGTGATTTGAGGGAAATGTCTTATCAATGAATAGATGGACGATCTAATAACTAAGACATCTACATGGTAGCTAGAACCGTTAAAAATAGCAGCTAAATCTCCCTACTGTCTTATATATGTGTAAGATGAATGAGTTAATAAGGGAGACATTTACATGGTAGCTAAGGCTCATTACACTTTATGTAAGTATGTCTGTATGAACCAACAATCAAGACATCTGTATGATAGCTGGACCTGCTAAAAATAGCAGCCAAGTCTCCTTCAATTCACACTGTACTGACTTATGTATGAATATATATGAATGAGCTAACGAGAGATCAACATGGTAGCTAAGGCTGACGAGATTAATGGAAATAGTAGCCAAATCACACATATAAGCTTACAGTCTTATATATGTGTGTGTGTGTGTATATATATATATATATATATATATATATATATGTATGTATGATGTAAAGAGGGACAATCTCCACAGTAAATAAACCTGTTAGAAATAGCAGCCAAATCCTCCTCAAATCACCTTACTGTCTTGTGTATGCAAGCAGGTATGTGTGTATACACATATGAAGCAACCAGCAAAACATCTATATGGTAGCCTAGACCTGTTAAAAATAGCAGCCAAATCTCCCTACTGGCTTATATATGTATAGATGAATGAGCTAATAAGTGGGATATCTACATGGTGCCTAAAGCAGATGACACTAATAGAAATAGTAGTTAAATCTCCCTCAAATCACAGCTTACAGTCTTATATATGTATAAATGAGCCAATAAGGGAGACTTCTAAGCGATTCGTAAACCTGTTAGAAATAGCAACCAAATCGCCCTCAAATTACATCCTACTGTTTTATATAAGGATGCATGTATGTATCTATCTATATATGAACCAACAAGCAAGGTGTCAATATGATAACTAGACCTGTTAAAAATAGCAGCCAAATCTCTCTCAAATCACAGTTTACAGTCTTATATATATATGAGCCAATGAGGAAGACTTCTAAATGGTCAGTAAACCTGTTAAATATAGGAACCAAATCTCCCTCAAATCACACCCTATCGTTTTAGGTATGTATGTATGTATGTACATATGAACCAACAAGCTAGAAATAGCAGCCAAATCTCCCTCAAACCACTTAAAAAGTATATATGTATGTACACGCTAATGAGGGAGACCTCTACATGGTAACTTAATGTGTTAGAAATAATAGCCAAATAACCATGCATAGAACTGGCCCAGAAAGCTAAAAAAACAATGAAGTTTACAATTATACATCTTTGTTACTTCCAAAAGAGCTTTTTGAGGTTATTCAGTCAGCTAAAAACAGCAGCCAATCTCCCTAAAAATGCCTTAGAAATATGTTCCTGGGTTTCATGCATGTAGGGAAGGAAAGCAAGATGACTATGGTTGGAATGTCTTTGATAATAGGTTTACCAGATCAAGGTTGACCTAGGGTTAAACAACAACAGCCTAGATATTATATTGTAGGTTCCTAATCACGTGACCATCCCTCAAGCAAAAAAAAAAAAAAAAAGAGGGAGAGACCTCTACATGGTCATTTGACTAACTAGAAATAGCAACCAAAGTTTCCCTGAAAAATCACACTCTCTTTTCGCCTTAAGAAAAAAAAAAAAAGAGGTTATGCACATTGATGGTAACGTAGTCCTAAATGCATGTACCACATCAAAAATGATGTCAGGCGAGAGGGTCATGGCTGGAATGCAAGGTCAGTTTGACAAAGGTGGGGGAAGGATCTGCAACTTGATAAATAGCACCCTGCACTACCCTGCATACGCCACCATCTTGACCACCTTGACCACCACCACCACCACTACTGTTGTCTTCCTAAACTGGCTCAGTCTTAATGGTCAGCGGTTCATCTTTAACGGCCACCGTGGCACCATTATTAGCACCACCACCACCACCATCATCATCACCACCAGTACTGGTTTCACCATCACCATCAGTACCAGCTTCGACATCACCAGCGTCAGCATCGATATCCACGCTCTCATCCTTCGAGATGGTCACAGTCTCGACAACTATGTTACCAGGGACGAAGGTGACCGCCGCGGCTGCCGTGGAATCAAAGCCCTCCTCGTTGTCGCCATTGTTGGCGACGCTCATGTCACTTTCATCGACAACACTGCTGCCAGCGCCACTGCTGGTGGTCAAATCCGTATGCGCCATATCTGCCTTGGCTATGCCCATCTCGGACAGTTGTCGTTTGTAGACTGCAGCTTCTTGCTCCTTGACCATCAGTTGCTGTTTGAACGACTCGGCCTGCCTCTTCATCTCCTCCAGCTGTCGTCGAAGCTCCTCCTGCGCGTCAGGTGGTTCACTCACTGTTGGTCGTTCTGGCGTCGCTGCCTCTGTTGTCTGGATGAAATAATGGAAAGAGAAAGAGAGAGATGTAGGGGAACAAACACAGACACACACATATCTATATATATATATATATATATATATATATATATATATATATATATATATATATATATTTAATTATATGTATTTATTCTCTCCTAATAAATAATAATTCGGATAGAATAAATGGGTTAATAGAAACCAAGGTAGCAAAGATCACAAAATAACTGTGGTGTAATTCCTGTTGGTGAGGCAGAAACTCCTTGATATTTTGGGTATTTGAGTATATATAAAAATTTAAGGAATGGAGAAAACGCATGTTATCATCTTAAACGTAAGACATTATGACTGAGTATCATTTTACATTTTTAACATCACCGATTCCTATGGATCGCATAAATTGTAATTCTTCGAAACATATGTCGGAATAAAGTATGCAGCTATAACATAAGTATATATATATATATATATATATATATATTATATACACAATGGGCTTCTTTCAGTTTCTGTCTACCAAATCCACTCACAAGGCTTTGGTCAGCCCGAGGCTATAGTAGAAAACACTTGCCCAAGATGCCACGAAGTGGGACTGAGCCCAGAACCATGTGGTTGGTAAGCAAGCTACTTAGCACACAGCCACTCCTGCACCTATGTTGTCAAGATCCTGAGTCGACTCGCTTATGGGAAACAACTTTCAGACTGAATTCCAAAAGTGGCAGGAATGCTGTGACTGGGGTATTACTATGCAAAGAGACTATTTCGAATGGGGATGACAATTCCAAAAGGGGTACGTTAAAATGTAGGTAAATAAGTTATTTTTTATCAAACATAGCTAGTCCTGGCACTTTTTGATATCACCTCATATACACACATACATACATAAATGACAAAAGCCATACCTCTAAGATGTTATCCAGCTGTACTGCCACTGTGGCCTCCTCTTCAGCTTCCAACCGGCATTTCTTAGCTGGAGGGGGTTGTTCTTCTGTAAAGGCGAAAATATTAGTCGGAAGGTATTAAGTTGTTTCAGGTAAGATTAAATGCAATAATAATAATAATAATAATAATAATAATAATTTGCCCAGTGCGCTAACAGCTCTGCCAGTATGCCACCTTTAATAATAATAATAATAATAATAATAATGATAATAATAAAAATATTAATCACTTATATTACAGGAACAAGGCCTGAAATTTTGGGGGAGGGTGCTAGTCAATAACATATGTATGTATGAGCCAATGAGGGAGACCCCCTATAGGGAGCAAGACCTGCTAGAAATAACAGCCAAATCTCCTTCCATGCAGCCTGACCATCTTTAAAAAAAAGGTAAAACACATATTAGGTAATGTACTTGTAGACATAGCAGCCAAATCTCCCTCAAATCACACCTTATTGCCTTAAGTATGTATATATGAACCAATAAGGGAGACACCTTCCTCCCACAGGGTGGTAAAAGTCTGCAAAGTCTTAATTATAGGAGAGTTGAATCAGGGCTGACCTGGGAAAGAGGATAAAGAACAACAACAACAAAATGTAGTTAATTACCAGCTGACTCTACAGTCAATGCAGCTTCATTTGAAACATCTGGGGTCACCGTCACTATAACTGGTTCCTCTTCGGCTTGATCTGTTGTTACTATGGTAATGACCTTCTGTAAAGCGAAAAGAAACAAAAATAAAATTACAGATGGAACACATGATGTGATATAATGCAGGGTAATTCAAAATCAGTGGTTCACTATCACAGGGTATATATATGTGTGTGTGTGTGTATATATATATATATATATATAAGGATGGGCATGCTCCCTGTAGAAAATCCATCTCCAAACAGAGCCTCATGATAGCAAGGGAGAATGGGCACTAGCCAGCCTCAGTTGCTATGGCAGTGAGATAGATCTGGCCACCCCAGTTAACGGGGACAAAGCCTGGATTTAAAACACTGCATGATGATGATGATATATATGTATATGTGTGTGTGTGTATGTATATATCTGTGTGTGTGTTTGGTTTTGTCCCCTACCGCCACTTGACAACTAGTGCTAGGGTTTTTTTTTATATCCCTGTAACTTAGCAGTTCAGCAAAAAGGAATCCAATAGAACAAGAACCAGATTAAAAAATAAGCACTGTGGTCGATTTGTTTGATGAAACCCTTCAAGACTGAAACCAGTGAAAATGTTAAAAGAGAGATGCTTACTTGGTCGTTTGTGTCCCCAACAACTGTCTCAACAACAGGATCGACAACGGGGTCGTTTGTCTCCCCGTCTCCTACAGTGTGGGACAGGCCCTGCTGCTTGAAGATATTCAGTGCCATCTTTCCAGCTTCTGTGGTAAAAGAAATCAAAAATTATTTTTTAAATTTAAAAAACAAAGGAATTTTAATAATGTTAGGATATTCAGATGATAACACTGTGTAACAGTGTTTTGTGTTTGGTCAGCAAGTGTTATTATTTCCTATTTGCTTCCATCTAGAAATTAAAGGAAATGGCTAGTTTTATCACCTGGACATCAATGTTTTGAAACCGACCTATTTTTCCATTACATTTCAGACAGATTCAATGCTGAGTTGCAGAAGCAGAAATATCTTTTTAGCAAATATTCTGCTCAATCCCACAGATTTCCTTCTTGTCTTTGGTCAATAAGTGGTATTTCTTATTCGATTCTATCTAGAAATCGAAGGAAATGACTACCATTCCCTTCACGTTTGCTTTTATGACTTGGAAATGAACGTTTTAAAACTGACCCATTTTACACTGCATTTCAGACAGATTCAATGCTGAGTTGCAGAAGCAGAAATATCTTTTAAGCAAATATTCTGCTCAATCCCACAGATTTCCTTGTTGTCTTTGGTCAATAAGTGTTATTTCTTATTCGATTCTATCTAGAAATCGAAGGAAATGACTACCATTCCCTTCAAACTTTTGCAAGGTAGGTGTGAGAGATCAGATCTTCACATTTTAGGCTGGATGTGGCAGGTTTAGATGCTACGGCATTAAACCTTCGTCTGTGATCCTCAATTTCCATCAAAACGCCACCTCTTGATTTTAGCCATTTATCATATTTTCTAGGGGTACACGAATAGGAAATAACGATTGCTACCTAGGGACAAAAACTGTGTTACACAGTGTTACTAAATTGCTGTTTAGGACAGGATGTTAACAAATAACAGAATGATGGATGTGTATGATGGGTTTGGCTGACAGACAATAAAACATACAAACAGATCAAACAAGATAAGAGAGAGAGAAAGAAATCGAAATTTACCTGTGAGGGCTATGGGCTGGCCACTTTCAACAGCTGACGTAAGGATACCAGCATCATTTGTAGAAATCATAGTTATACCTTGACTCTCCAGCCAACTCATAGCTTCCGCTGTACTAGGGTCTGGAACAGAGAGAGAGATATATGAAATGAGGGACCAGTCACTTGCAATGGTGTGTATCTGAGCGTGTCGAAATATTTATAGGCATGGTTGTGTGGTAAGAAGCTTGGTAGGAATATCATTCCGAAATATCATCAGACTATGGATGGTTAAATTACAACAGGTATATAGCACATTGTTTGTATCATAATGCATTGTTGTACCATTCGTGAAGGCGCGTGGCTTAGTGGTTAGGGCATTCGGCTCATGATTGTAAGGTTGTGAGTTCAATTCCCAGCGACGCATTGTGTCCTTGAGCAAGACACTTTATTTCACGTTGCTCCAGTCTGCTCAGCTAGCGAAAATGAGTAGTACCTGTATTTAAAAGGGGCCAGCCTTGTCACACTCTCTGTCACGCTGAATATCCCCGAGAACTACGTTAAGGATAAACGTGTCTGTGGAGTGCTCAGCCACTTGCACGTTAATTTCACGAGCAGGCTGTTCCGTTGATCGTATCAGCTGGGAACCTCGTCATCGTAACCGACGGAGTGCTCCTATGTACCATTCAAAACATTTTATTCTTTACAAACAATATACAATGCTTCAAGCAAACTACAATACTCTCCTAGTTGTAACGTCAGTTCCTATGGAACAGCCAAGTGGCAATAAAAATTATTTTTAAAATAGTTTTCCTGTTAACTGTGCAGGTCTGTATCAATTTTCCATATTTGTTTAGTTATGTATTTATTTACTGAATGGCATAAAAAGTATATATATATATAAAAAAAAAGAAGGAATACTTACTTTGAGCATTGAAAGGCGCAGTGGCTTCTGCAAGTACTGCAAGAGTGGCAAGAACAGAGGTACTGCTTTGTTCCGAGTTTTCTGTCAGGAATCGGAGATGGACACGTACAAGGAGAGACAAAAGAACATATATATATATATATATATAAATATGATTGAATCTGTGTGTGTGTGTAGACTGATTTATAATTATATAGATATAATGATAGCAAAAGGATGTGGATAGGCACACCAACATACTAGAAATAGATGCTAATAACTCCATAGACCACATTATTTTACTCCGTTAGCACAAATTGAAAGCAGGCTAGTGAATGAATCAGATTTTTAAAAGAAGGGTTACCTATAGAAATCAATCTGTAGGTAACACTTCTAAAAATCTGATAGATTCACTAGACCGTTTTCACCCTGTGCGATTGGAGTAAAATATTGGGTTGTCCGAAAAGTTTGTGCTGATTTATAGTAGCTTACCTTTCGACTTATGATGATGATGATGATATATATATATATATATATGTATATATATATATATATGTGTATATATATATATATATATATATATATATATATATATATACCAATGATAAGAAGAAGACAGAGAAATTCCTTTAACGCCCCTTAGGCTTTTGCCAGAAACCTGACAGTGTTGATAGCCCAATATTCAAATCAAGGGCTTCCCTGGAAATACCTTAACTTCACACCCCACCTGACCTTACACACACTATGCCAAAGTTGAGAGCTATGAGCAGCTTAGTCAAGAGTGAAACTTCTAAGGATGAGGCTGTATGTCTTTGCATTTGTCCCTCAATCGCTTGACAACCAGTGTTGGTTTGTTAACATTCCCAGTGAAAGAGATTGATAGAATAAATACCAAACTTGAAATAAAAAAAAAACAAAGTATAGGGGCTGATTTGCTTGATTTAAACCCTGGGAGGCGGTGCCCCAGCATGGCAGCTGTCTCATGAATGAAACAAGAAGCAAAAGATAAACAACATACCATTCTTCGATGTAGCCGTCTCAGTTGGCACCAGTGTGACAGGAACTAGATTAGTTGCGTCTTTGGTTTCGGTATTAGGTACTGGCGTTGGCGGAGCTTCCATTATGGGAGTGGCAACAACCGATGAAGGGATCTCTTCGATTACGTGGCTGACGATACCAGCTGATGCTAGTGCCTCCGTGTCTGTTGTTTCTATGGTGACAGTCTCACCCTCCGTCAATCCAGTCAAGTCTGGATTGTTCTGTGTGAAGAGGAAAAACAAACAGAAATGATACATTATTTACATTTGACGGGAACTTGTCCTCATCTTGTTTGTTGTTAACACAAAGTTTCGACTGATATACCCTCCAGTCTTCATCAAGTGTCTTGGGGGAAAATTTCGAACCTGGGTTCTCATTCCTAAGGTAATTTTTGATATTATTATTATTATTATTCAGGCCTACCTGGAATCGAACTCGGAATCTTGGGGTTAGTAGCCCGCACTCTTAAACACTATGCCATATGCCCACGGGTATAAGGCGTAGTGACCGGTCGGGTGCAGTCTTCTGCTTGGTCAGCTCCTCTCAAATCATCCAACTCATTCCAGTATGGAAGGCGGATGTTAAACGATAATGATGATGATACATACATACATACATACATACATACATATAAACACTCACATATACACCAGTACAACTGACTCCACACAAGCATTTCATAAATCTTTCTCTATGCCAGACCCCAGTATGGCAGGAGCTACGAGTTGGCTGGAGAGTCATGGTATAACTATGATTTCTACAAATTAATAAATGAGTCTTCCGAAAAAGTTTGGAAACTTCAGGAACGCACCTTTGTACATTCAAAATTAACCATGCACAAAAACACAGAAAATGTCTGCGGATTGCTGAAACTTACCTGCCCCATGTGTAATAGCTGTAAAATATCCTGACGTGCATTGCCTTGTGCAATGTCTAATGTGGTACGTTCAAACTGAAAACAAAGAAAAAAAAAGAAAAGGGAAAATTAGATGGGGAAAAGACATAGGTTCAGTTTAGCGAGAGGGCAAATCCTAGGAAGGGATTTTTGATTGTTACATCTAGGTAAATAAGATCATTAAGTGCTGCAATAAATCCTTCAGGGAATTAGGTCCAAAGACTGATAGAATAAGTACCAAGTTTTAAAAATCAAATTTAAGTACTGGGGTTGAATTGCTTGCCTAAAATTCTTCAACACGGTGCTCCAGCATAGCCACACTCTAATGACTGAAACAAGTAAAAGATGAAAGATATATTTATAGAAGCACCATTAGAGCGTGATCGTTACCAGCATCGCCTTACTGGCACTTGTGCCGGTGGTACGTGAAAAACAACATTTGAGCAAGGACGTTACCAGTGCTGCTAGACAGGCTCTCATGCAGGTGACACGTAAAAACACCATTTGAACGTAGCCGATGCCAGTACCGCATGACTGGCCCTCTGAACTCGGAACATAAAGAGAGATGAAATGCTGCTAAGTATTCTGGCCAGTGTGCAAACAATTCTGCCAGGCTCGCTTTATATATATGCACTCACACATACACACACATATATACATGCAGGTCCATCACAGGATTAACTTCCCAAGTATCTGCTGGGACTCCTTTACAGCTCAGTGAACTTGGAACAAAGTGAAAAGATGTGTTTTTTGCTCAAGTGCACGACACGCTACTTGGGCTTGGAATTGAAACCCTGACCTTACGTTTGTGAGTGAAACAACCTAACCTAACTAGGTCAGAGTAAGAAATGGGGGGAAAAAAAAAGAAAAAAACCATAAGAAAAGAAAAACTGATCCCTGAAATTCTCACCTTATCATCTACATTGACGTCAGCACCGTTCTTTATTAATAGTTCAACAATGGTCGAGTGACCCTTCTCCGTGGCCCAATGAAGTGGGGTCATCTTTAACTGGACAGTGGGGTAACAGCAGAAACACAAAGAGAGAAGAGAACCAAATGAAACCATGACAAACATATCATTGCAGTATTATATTTACATTTCACCATTTAACCAGTAGTTTTCAACCAGGATTCATATAAGATTTTGGGGGGTTCATAATAGTATTTTAAGGGCCCCTGAAAAATATTTGCTTTAGATGTATGTATTGCAAGAAACAGTTAGGTTTCTTTCTCTAAGATTTTACGTAGTTCAACCTACACAAGTTAATGAGTGAAAAAACAAAATAGGAATTTTGAAAGAAGTTTCTATAAAACTAATTTTTAAACATCGAATGGTTATGGGGGTTCACCAGAATGAAATAGTAATCAAAGGGGTCCATGGATTATAAATGGTTGAGAACCCCCTGCTTTAGATGTATGTATTGGTATTTATGGCAAGAAACAGCTAGGTTTCTTTCTCTAACATTTTATATTGTTCAACCTGTAGAAGTTAACGTGTGAAAAACTAGACTGGAATTTTGAAAGAAGTTTCTATGGGGTCAACCAGAATAATACAGTAATGAGAGGGGCCCATAGATAATAATAAATGGTTGAGAACCCCAGCTTTAGGTGTATGTATTGGTATGCATTGCAAGAAACGTCTAGGTTTCTTTCTCTTAACATTTTACATAGATCAACCTACACAAGTTAATGTGTGAAAATCAAAACAGGTATTTTGGAAGATGTTTCTATAAAACTAGCTTTTAAAGGCTAGTTTTATAGTCATTTGACTGAAACGAGTAAAAGAATTAAAGAATAAAACAGCAGTAATACTTACCATATCCTTCGCCTCGATGTCTGCAGAGTTGGCCAGTAATAGATTCACAATGGTTACGTGGCCCTCTTGGGATGCGACATGCAGTGGTGTTCTGTCAACTTTCGTTCGAGCATCCCTGCTAATTCCAGCCCTTAACAGGACATCGGCTGTTTGGAAGTGACCGTTTCTGGCAGCGAAATGTAACGGTGACATTCCAAGCTGCAAAGAGACAAATGGAGGATTAAAACAAAAAAAAAAAAAAAAATCAAAATATATATATATATATAAAAATTTTAGAAACTTTTGAGAGAATACGAAATAATTCTGTTTTGGAATAATGGCTGTCGAAGTGCAGTTATAATGAACAGCATGTAAACATTATAGTTGCATAGCTGATGAGCTTTGAGAACCAAAGTTTGCTTCCCAACCATACGGTTCTGGGTTCAGTCCCATCGCATGGCACCTCCAAACTGAATGAAGTCCATTATATATTTACATGTGTTTTGTCTGTGCTAGTGCCATGTAAAAACCAAACACCTAGGTCAATCTGTAAAGTAGGTGATATTAGGAAGGGCATCCAGCAGTAGAAACTATGCCAGAACAGACAATTTGGGGACTGGACAACTCCCTGGCTGGCCAGCTCCTGTCAAACCATCCAACCCATGCCAGCATGGAAAACAGATGTTAAACAATGATGACGATGATGATATATATATATATATATATATATATATATATATATAGTAGAAGACACTTGCCCAAGGAGCTATGTAGTGTGACTGAACCCAGGACCATGTGGTTGGGAAGCAAGTTTCTTACCACACAGCCACGCCTAATATTTTGTGCATTTTAGAAACAGAGCCAATTTACTGTGCATAGATCTTAATAAAAAAAAAAAATTTGTACAGACCCCCAAGGGCCATATGGACCCTAATTGAGAACCCCTGTTGTAGATAGTGTAGGTGGATCCAGCCTTCAGCACTCCAATGGTGTGTTGCTGGTATGTTATATGTTCCGAGACGAATAATAGAGAATTAGAAAGAAGTGTCACACTTACCCAGTCTGTGGTGAAAGGGGCTCCATTTGACATCAGGGTCCTGACTTCGTCTGTGTCACCTCTTTTGGCAGCGTCAAGCAACTGCTTACCCAGTTCAACCAACGACATTATGTGGCCCCGGCCTCACGAATATGACTAGGAAAAGCCAGTTGCCGATTCAAAAGATGATGAGTATCTAAATGAAAGAAAAGCAATAATAATAATAATAATAATAAACACTATGGAATAACAACGGATAAAAGATGGTGTAGGCACACGCCAGAAAAGGTCAAAGGTCACAGAAAACGAGAACGCAACCATACTCTGGGATATGCCAATACACACAGATAGAGAAATTAAGGCCAATAGGCCAGATATAGTTGTCAGAGATCATGAAGGAAAAAAAATGCTTTCTAATTGATGTATCAATACCAGCAGATGTGGATTTTTACAATTGTTTTTTCAGCACAGTCTTCGGAGTAATGGGAAGTGTCTTTTTGCGAAAAATAGAAAAAAGTTAGGAAAATTCATGATTTCTTTCTCACTTCCACCACCCCTCACCCCTCCAGTCCAGACTGATTTTGGCCAATTTTTTTTTTTTTTCAGTACGCACTTAAAAAACATAGGAGAAACCTTTCTGGTTAAAAATAAAAATTAATCTTTTCAGAGGAAAAAGTGTGTGATTTAAAGGAGATTTGGCTGTTATTTCTAACACATCGCAAGACCACCCTCCTTGTCTTTTTCTCACTCAAATATGTATTTATGTTTTTCAATATTTTTCCCCATAAACACATTTATTTATCCCCCCCCCCCCCCCGCCTTATTACAGAATCCCACGTTTCCGATTCTGAAAAAAAATTGTTTGAAAAATTTCAATAACCCCCCCCCCCCCACCAAGCAGGCTATTTACATGCTAGAAATAACAGCCAAATCTCACAAAACTAGTGTTAGGGTTAGGTTTACCCTGTGGATCTATATAAAAACCGGAGGGGGGGGGGGGGAATCGAAATCTTGAAATTAAGATTTTTGAAAATTTTTTTTCAGAACCGTAAAAAAAAAAAAAATAAGGGGGGGAAAGGTTCAGATTACATATAGTCCATCTGGACCAATAATAATATAATTTATCTGAGTTAATTACCGTTATAGAGTGTATTTTATCGTGGCACTCAGTAGGTTACGACGACAGGGGTTCCAGTTGATCCGATCAACGGAACAGCCTGCTCGTGAAATTAACGTGCAAGTGATTGAGCACTCCAAGGACACGTGTACTCGTAACGTAGTTCTCGGGGAGATTCAGCATGACAGAGTGTGACAAGTCTGGCCCCTTTGAAATACAGGTATAACAGAAACAGGAAGAAAGAGTACAGCCCCCCCCCCCCACTACCGCGCCGGAGCCTCGTGAAGCTTTAGGCGTTTTCGCTCAAGAAACACTCACAACGCCCAGTCTGGGAACCGAACCTGTGATCCTAACCACTAGGCCGTTACGCTTTCACATATTTTATAAACTATAAAACTTCAAACTTCCAGAATTTTGGTCGACATTTCGGGATCTCACCCACGCGTGTCGACGAAATAATTCTTTATGATCCAATGAAAGGGCTTTGTGATCATTAAGACTAATTAGGCACACTTAATTAGTGCTGATTATAGAACTATAGTTATACTTTATAAACGATAAGGCAGTATAATTAAGGATATTGGTAAGCATTGGGAGATTCCAGCATGTCGTTTTTCACGAGGCCCTCCCTTTTTGATCCCAGAGGTCGTGTACAAATAGTATAAATCACAAAACATGTATAAGAGTATATATACATATATATATATATATCATACACACAAAATATACTATACATGTAAATATATAGTATATATATATATACACATACAAAAATACTATATATGTAAATATATATATATATACACATTACCAAGCATATTTGTGAATGTAATCATACATATTATATATATTTATTCATAGGCATATCTTACAAACACGCATTGCGTCTATTCATTATATATACACAAAAGCGTGAATATATATAAATATTCACACAGAAAGACATAGAAATGTAAGGGTGTACACAATAAATGTGCATTGTGACATTAGTATACACTTTATATGTGTGTGTATGTATGTATATATATATGTAGACGTGACCTTACACAACAAGTGAAACATGTGTGATCATATACAAATTTACATGAGATAAATATATATAACGTGGATTTATATGTCTCATATCCACATATGATTTATGCACACACACACACACATATATATATATATATATGATATAAAAAAACAATCACAACTTGGGCTACACCCAACAAACGGGCACTGACTCCATTAATTCTACACACACAACTGCATATATGTGAGTGTGTGTCCCCATAAATTACCTTTACAATTTGATACAATAAAATGCGTAAAGGTAATAATTTATGAACACCGTGTATGTATAAGTGTATATATACACCTATGTATATTATCTCTCTCTATATATATATATACGGAGAGAAAGAGAGAGATACATATGTAACGGAAGTTACATATGGTGGAATGCAAACATAAATACACATATACATATAAATTTATATGCATATGTGTGTGTGTATATATATATGTGTGTGAGTGTGTCTGTATTATATATATATGATGTTATTTTTCTTCTGTAAAACGGAAAAGGACATTATCTTTCCGACTTCCGCTTCCCTCCAAGCACCAAAACAACAAAACCATCAACAAGCAACGTTCATTTTGTTCTTCTCGCACGAGGTTAGAAGACGACCGCCAACCACTCAAACATATATATATAATTATATATATATATATACACACACATATATATATACAATGCCGATAGTGTAGAGAAGTGTATTGCACTAACGTATATTGTACATACCTTTACAATTATGTATATAACATCTTCCTACACATGCAATGCTGTGTAGAAATGTCTTGTATTGGCATGTATATATATATATATAGCAAATTTTAGAGGTAATATTAATTGGTGCTCTATATATATATATATATATATATATATATATATGTATATATCGTACATACATTCACAATTCTGTATATAATATATATATATATACTTACATTATACATACATATTCATATATAGCTACATGTTTATATACACATGCGTATATACATACATATTAAACACACATACGTGCTATATATATATATATATATATATATATATATATATGTCATATTAATGGCGACAACGAAAATAATTAACTTACCAATATCCTTTCTTTTGTATTCTTTCTTCCTTTCTCTCTTCTCTTAACGAAAAAAAAATATAATTTTTAAAAAAATCGCTAATATTTAATTTACTAATAATTAATTAATTAACCAACGCGATCGTTATACATATAATATATATATATGCATAAACAACCACCACCCCCCAACGAATTCCTTCTCTCTCTCTCTGATCAGGTTTCGCTCCGAACCTTGTTTTTACCATGTTCCGGAAAATACCCCCCTTTGTTGTTATTATTAATATATATTTGTGATGATTTTTTTTTTGTTTCGTTTAAAGGCGACCGTTACAGGGACCCACAGCAAAAAAAATTGTCACCTCTGCCAATAACGAACCAACGACCGACCGATTCGCATTTTTGTTTGTTTGATTTTGTCAATGATTTAATTTTTTTAGTTGCTTTTTTTTTTAGGTCAACCAATTCAATGTATATATATATCTATGTGTGTGTGTTTGATTCTATATGTATATGTGTGTTTCTAAATATGTATCACTCCGCTACGATCTATAATCCCTTATGTATCTCTTAACTGTATTTACCACAGGAGGTGTTTTGGAAAGCTAATTAGCTTGATATATATATTAAGAATTTTATCTTTCCATCACAACTGATAACAAGGGAAAAATTTTCTACCTACGGAAGAAAAAGATTTACTCGTATATCTCTAGAACAAATCACCTCTCCCTCCCTCACTCAATCCATAGATTGACACACATGTACAGACATACACACACACCTAACAACCTATCCCTTTACCGACCGATTCACGTTCGAGGTTAGTCTTTCTGTATCACTACACTGTACCTCTTACCCTTGTTTCTGGAAAGGAAAGCAGGGGGAGGGTTTTATAATGGCTCTATTGAACATATGATGAATAAGTCATTTCGTTACGAACACGTACTGGGCATATTGCTATTATCATAAGTAAATCAAATCGAATTTATGGAAGTCTTTTCGAATGTGTTATTCATATCTGATGTTAATATTTTCGTGATCTGCAGGTTAGATTTGCCGCCAAAATAATGAATTTTTTATGGCGGGGGAGGTGTCTTTTTTTTTATGCACCTTGTTGGTGCAAAGTCTCGTCTTTCCAGCCCTAAGACCGATTAACATTTCAAGGTATCACTCCGCCTTATACTTCTGTCTTTCTCTTCACTGGTTACGTCTACGTTTTCTTTCTATTTTTTGTTTTATTTACTTTAAATAAACTTTCTAAGTTGGTTCATTTTAGTCTTGTTTTTAGTTTTTCATTATGGATTCTTACACCTAGAACAACGAATAAAAACATACTTTTCAATCTTTATAAGACGAGGAATTCGTAATTACAGTGAGTTGGCAGAATAGGTAGCACGCCGGGCAAAATCCTAATCGGTATTTCGTCTGTCCTAACATTCTGAGTTCAAATTCGGCCGGTGTTGACTTTGCCTTTCATCCTTTTGGGAACGAAAAATAATTAACAGTGGAGCACTGGAGTGAGTGTAATCGACTAGTCTCCCGAAATTTCAGGCCTTCTGCTTATAGTAGAAAGGGTTATGATTATAACATTTAATTTCATTATATATTAATTTCATCATGACAGAAAACTTTTAGCAAACTTCAAAAAAAATTTTACCATGTTCCCGAAAACCCCCTTAAGTATCTGACATAATCTCGTCATCTTCATGTTATACCGCCTAAAACGTTTAAACTATCCAAATATTTAGATTTATATCTTTTTAAAATATATATGTATATGTTGTCATATATTTTAAAATGAAATTTAGTTTTTAATTGCTCGACTAAAAATATTCCCGCCAAAGAGAAAATATACGTTATTGAGAGGTGAAAATGACAGTTATTTTGTGTCCGGGATAGACAGAACTACTTTTTCTGTTAACGAACCGTTAGTTTGTTATTTCGCTGCTTATTAAAATTTAATATAAATAGATTCTGTTTTATAATTCTTACAAATTATTATAACTCAATTGATTAGTTTTTATAAACCAAGAAAAATAATTTTTGAGTTCATTTTTATCAACAAATAAACTTACGCGAGCGAATGGAGAGAGTAAGATTGAAATGTAAAGGAAAAAGAGTAAGAGAAAGAATAAATTTAGAGCGAGGGTAATTATTAACGGAACTATTTATATACATAAGCGAGAAGGAGTGAGTTTAGAGCAGCGGAGGTGGTAATTGGAACTGTGATGAGGCACTGTAGTGAAAACTCGAGCGTGAAATCTTTATTTTTCTTGGCATTTTATTCTTAATTTCAATCTTTGAACAGTGGACGTGCTGTAACATTGCTGCAAGTCAATTACATCGTAGCTAGTAGCATACTTTGTGTTGTTCTTATTTTATTAAACTACACTAGGTAAAGCTTTCGTACCTAACGTAAAGGGAAGTAGCCACGATAAAACGAATATTCAACTGCTTTTTTTTTTAACTCAGAGAAACTATGCTTTTACACATTTAACTCAACCTGAAGGAATCCTACTGAAAAACAAAACAAAAAATACGTGGATATGCGATAAGAGGTTCCTCAGAACCTAGCTAGTCTTATATTCCTCACCCACCCCGCCTTTTTGTCACCCTTGTGTCCAACTTTCGAAGCTCTGGGTACCCTCATTTCTTTCCTCCAGGTATTAGCTGACAACTGTTTAAATCAGGGGTTCTCGACCATTTATTATCTATGGATCCCTTTTATTACTATTTTATTCTGGTGGATCCCCATAGCTATTCGATGTTTAAAAGCAAGTTTTATAGATAATTCCTACAGAATTCAGTTTTTTACTTCCCGTTCTGAAATTGTCACCAAAGTCAGCTTTGGTTTTCATCCATTTGGTGGAGGGGGTCAATAAAATAAAGTGCCTGTTGTGTACTGGAGTTGAAGGCATCAACTAACCCCTCTCCTGAAAATTGCTAGTCTTACGTTAAAATCTGAAAGCACGAAGTAATAGAATTCTCTCACAAGGATATTGGTAAGCTCAAAGCCATTGTAGTGATGGTTGCGAGATGAGTTGTGTCCCTTAGCATCTTTCTAGCGAGTTCTAAACGAAACAACGAGTTGACTACCCTTGGCCACGAGGTGGCACGATACATCATTGCCCGTTTCTAAGGGCATATTCAGAAGCACGTCATGACACCCTCTCTCTCTTGGCCCTTTTACTACTGTGGCTTCTACAGCTCTTCATGGCATCAGGAGCTAACCTGAGTGCTAATAGCTCCGTGCCTCGCTAACACAGAGCTTGTTACCTATCCTACCAGGTCGTGACAAACCATTCTACCTTCCAGTTGGTCCCTCAACTCAGCCAGCCATAACATTACTACAGCCTTTGTACATCTTGCAACGAATCTCCACTAAAGTAAAAATTGTTTATTTTTCATTCACACGCAGTCCACATCTAACCATCCCATTACCAACCAAACATAACATTCAATCTCACTAAATAATCGGAGATGACACTAGCTCGAGGTGTCATTCAGTAGGACTGAACCTGGAACCATGTGGTTGGGAAGCAAACTTCTTGCCACATGAAAGACATCTTTTGGAAAGACTTCCTCCGGTCCCTCATCCACCACCCACCCATTTTTTTTCCAAAACCCACGTTCAGGATACAAAATGACTGCTATATTATAAATTTGGTAATAAAAGAATTATTAAACTAAAAACTTGGTTTTGTACCTTATTACCTCCCCCTTAGCGAAGGCGGAGATATTGTTTTCAGTCGTGTTTGTTTGTTTGTCTGTCGACAAGATATCTCAAGAACCACTGGATGGATTCAAATGAAAGAAATGGAACTTTCAGGGATGTTTGCCCTCATAACTGGCACAAACTGATTAGATTTTGCGATCAATCCAGTACCAGACAAGGATTCTGGATTATTTTTCTTGTTTTTTACTTAATTTCTGAGAACAGTCGGGTTCATTTCTAGCATTCTCGTTTGTGAGAGCAGTCGAGTTTATTTCAGATATTCTCATTTTAAAAATCATCTCTGGCTAATCGAGAGAACATTGGTGTTGCCTTGGCAGAGGTTTGCTCTTTCTGAGTGCTTTTGTTTTTATATAAAATACTACAATTAGCTGCTATATTTGATGGCATGGGGGCCAGCTAGTAACTATTGTTTTATTTGCAGGCCTTTCGAAGTCATGTTGAGAACTTCAACATAAACGCTCAAATAAAGGTTCTGCTTTTAAAAAAGCAAATTGTGACTTTTTACATATTCGTTCCACTTACTCAGGATACCCAATTCTATTTTCATATTTTCCCTGATTGTTAATGGTTTCATTAGTGGAGGTGCAATGGCCCAGTGGTTAGGGCAGTGGACTCGCGGTCATAGGATCGCGGTTTCAATTCCCAGACCGGGCGTTGTGAGTGTTTATTGAGCAAAAACACCTAAAGCTCCACGAGGCTCCGGCAGGGGATGGTGGCGAACTCTGCTGTACTCTTTCACCACAACTTTCTCACACTCTTACTTCCTGTTTCTGTTGTGCCTGTAATTCAAAGGGGTCAGCCTTGTCACACTGTGTCACGCTGAATATCCCCCAAGAACTACGTTAAAGGTTACATGTGTCTGTGGAGTGCTCAGCTGCTTGCACGTTAATTTCACTAGTGGGCTGTTCTGTTGATCAGATCAACTGGAACCCTCGACATCGTAAGCGACGGAGTGCCAACAACAAAATGGTTTCATTATCAATCCCTCAGATAGATATATCTAGAAACCAAAAATTGTTAATAATCTTCTGTTATGCATATTGTTAGCATACCCAGAAGGCTTCCTAATTTGTGTCAACCAGATAATTAAATGCTAAGTAATAATTGTATCTGTATGCAGTAGTAGAGGGCGTTAATATTTCTCTGAACATTCTAAGCCTTCAGGCTTCATATATATATATATATATATATATATATATATACATGGTGGCTCAAAAGTAGGTTTACAGTTATCACGTAGGCACTTCAAATTTCTTTTAAAACATTCTATTACATTTCAATTTCTATCTTACAAACTGAAGAGGGAGCTTGACAAATTTAACTAAATTAGCATAGAATAATGGTTTCATATTTTTTTTATAATTGAGGTCTAAACTGTTAATATATGAATGTGAAAGAGATAGTTGAATAACTGTAAACCTACTTTTGGGCCGGCCTATATATATATATATATATAGTTTTAGGGAAAATAACCAAGTTTCAAGAACTCATCGATGAAAATCCACTATCATATATAGAAAAATTAACAATTAAAAGCACAATAAATGAGTATAATATAAAACAAAGTAAATATCATAAGATAAAGATAATAATATATGTGCAGGTATGGCTGTGTGGTAAGTAGCTTGCTTACCAACCACATGGTTCCAGGATCAGTCCCATTGCGTGGCACCTTGGTCAAGTGTCTTCTACTATAGCTTTGGGCTGACCAAAGCCTTGTGAGTAGATTTGGTAGACGGAAACTCAAAGAAGCCCGTCATATATATATACATGGGTGTCTGTGTTTGTCCCCCCACCATCAAGTGATGGTGGTGTGTTTATGTCCCCCGTAACTTAAGCGGTTCGGCAAAGGGACCGATGGAATAAGTACAAGGCTTACAAAGAATAAGTTCTGGGGTCGATTTGTTCGACTAAAGGCGGTGCTCCAGCATGGCCACAATCATATGACTGAAACAAAAGAATATATATATATATATATATATATATATATATATATATATATATGTATGTATGTATATATATATATATATATATATATATATATATATATATATGTATTTATGTATGTATATGTGTGGGTTTGGGTTAGGATATATCATCATCATCATTTAACTTCCATTTTCCATGCTGGCAAAGGTTGGAATGTTTGACAGAAGGGCACAAGTTGGAGGGCTGCACAACTGCACCAGGTTACAGTTGTCTGTTTTGCCGATGTTTCTATGGCTGGATGCCCTTCCTAATGCCAACAACCTTACAGAAGTGTAATGGGTGCCTTATACGTTGTGTCAGCATGGATGCTATTTTCACACGACATCAGCACGGGTGCCTGTTACATAGTACCAGCCTAACAGAAAAGATCAATTCTGAGTCCTGTACTTCTGAGTACACAGGACTCACCACAGTGATTGATCTTCAGCAAGATGATGCCAAGTAGGCAGTTTTAAGTTACATTTTTCCAAAGAACATGGCAGCTACAGCATTAAGCCAAAGATCTCAATAACACCATCAGGATACAAGACAAGATACTGCAACAGCTTGGGTTTTCAAGGGCTCATAGCTCTTCAATATCCTTCCTTAAAGCCTAAGAGACCTACAAGGGGTGGATGTAGGTAGGTGTCTTCAAAATAAAACCGGATCTCCTCCTGTCAAGACTTCTCGATGAACATACCTCGCAGCAGGAAATGCGAGTGAAGACAGCAGCAACTTCTAACTCCCTCATTCACCAGAATCCACACAACAAAGGAAGTTTTCAAGTAATGAAGATATAGCAAAATTAAAGGAGTTGCTCCAGCATGGTCACAGATCTCAAACTGAAACTAGTAATAAAGTTTTTTTTTTTTAAAAAAAGGAGTAATATATAGGTGCAGTCGTGGCTGTGTGGTAAGAAGCTTGCTTACCAACCACATGGTTCCGGGTTCAGTCCCACTGTGTGGCATCTTGGGCAGGTGTTTTCTACAATAACCTCAAACTGACCAAAGCCTTGTGAGTGGATTTGGTAGATGGAAACTGAAAGAAGCCCGTCATATATATATATATATATATATATATATATATATATATATAAAAACAAATAGTAAATGAGTATATGCATATATACGTACAGGTATGTACATACCTACATCCACCTGTATGTATAGGTGCATATCTGGGTACAGGACATTGCAAACAAAACGTAGACAAGAAAATAATGATAATCAGAGTACAAAAAACACACAAGCCACATAGAGAACATTTTCCTTCATCAGCTACCCCCGTTTTAACACCGGCGTTATATATGTATGTATTTATGTGTCTGTGTTTGTCCCCACCACCACCGCTTGACTACAGATGTTGGTGTGCTTACGTCCCTGTAACTTAGCAATTTGGCAAAAAGAGACCGATAGAACAAGTGCCATGTTTTATAAATAATGTTTTGTAAAAGATACTCCTGTTCATATTTTGAATAAAAGATGTGTGGTGAGAAGCTTGCTTCCCGACCACATGGTTCCAGGTTCAGTCCCACTGCGTGGCATCTTGGGCAACTGTCTTCTACTATAGCTCTAGGCCGGCCAAACCCTTATGAGTGGATTGGAAAATGGAAACTGAAAGAAGCCTGTGGTATATATATGTGTGTGTTTGTGTGTCTTTGTGTCCTCCCATCATTGCTGGACAACCGATGTTGGTGTGTTTATGTCCACGTTACTTAGTGGTTTGGCAAAAAATACCAATAGAATAAGCATTAGGTTTACAAAGATTAAGTTTTGGGAGCGATTTCTTTCACAAAAAAAAAAAAAACCTTTCAGGTGGTGGTGCTCCAGCATGGCCGCAGTGAAATGAGTGGAACAAGTAAAAGAATAAAAGAATATGTATATATTATATATATTTTTTGTTGTACACACACACGCACATATATAGATATACACACACATACAAACATACATACATTTATACAAACGCATATATCATTGCATGCAACTATATATGTTTATATATATATATATATATAATTATTACAAATTAAAAGGGTAAATGATTATCAATTTATTAATTAATAAATCAATTAACAATTTTTACCAAGCCCATCGGTATGAAAGCACCATTATTGGTGGAGAACTTATTTAAAAGCTCATATATATTTATAAATATATATATATATATATATATAATGGTTTTGTTAAGCTGCGCCGCTTTAGGCTTCTAAAATACTATCTCTGGCTGTCTGTCTGTCTGTCTGTCTGTCTCTCTCTCTATCTCTGCACACACGCATTTATAAAAACATATAGACATATATCTACAGCAGCGCCCTCAAACGACATTAAAAAAAGACAATAACGAAAAGGGGAAATAACTAAAGGGTTCTGTCAATGTTGATGAGATACCATGGATACGATCAGAGGTAACTATCATACGTTTGTGTGTGTGTGTATGTACTCGTCTATAAAAATACGTTGTTATTTTGGTCACAGGACAATCTTTGTCAAGAGGGCTTACGATCAAACGACATTCCAGACCTGGACATCCTGTCTTTTTAGGACTATTCATGACTGCAATATCCAGTATGTCAGTTACTTTTTTTTTGGTAGATATAGCATGATCGTTTTGTGATTTGAGGAAGATTTGGCTGTTATTTCTATTTGTTGTTGATCAAACGACCGCATAAAGGGTTGTATTGGTATACATATATAATATATAACCATACATTTGCATATATATATACATATATATATATATATATATATATATATATACATACATATTTGTACATATTCGTATATATGTGCATGTATGTAATGTAAATATATGTATGTCTGTATGTATACATGTATATATATATTACGTATATATATATATGTGTGTCCATGTCCGTGTGCACATAAAGAGTTTTGTTAAGCTCAATTTTCCTACACATGCTTGTATGTATATGTGCATATATTTGTATGTAGATATAGATGTACATACATACATATATGCATATATGTATATATATTTGTACATATGTATGTACATGTGTGTGTGACTCTCTCTCTCTTTGTATATATATATATATATATATATATATATATATATATATATATATATATATATATATATATATATATGTGTGTGTGTGTGTGTGTATATGTGTGTACGTGTACACGTATACACACATCACTCGCGTTTGTTGTGAGTTCGTGTAAGTTCGTCTACCTTCGAGAAAAGAGGCGTAAAAAATTTGCAGAATGCCTTTTGTGTTAAAGAGAATGATGGATATCTAGAAGATAACTAGATAAAGAGATAGATTGCTAGCTTGCTAGATAGATGGACAGGCAGACAGACAGATAGATAGATAGATAGATAGATAGATAGATAGATAGATAGATAGATAGATAAAACCGGGAAAAACCTCGTTGAAACAAAACTACGAAAGAAAACCAAAACTTTCAGATAGGGACCGTCGGACTCATACACGAATTGTTAGAAAGGATCACAAAAGTGCAGCTCCCAAAATTACTGCAGTGCTTAATGACCACCTTAAGAACCCAGTTTCCACAAAAACTGTTGGCCAGGAGCTGCGCAAACCCGGATTTCACAGGAGAGCTGCACTACTTTCAAAAACAAATGTTGTAAAGCTTTTAGAGTGGAGTAAAAACCTACAGAATTGGTCCCTAGAGCAGTGGAAGAATGTTATTTTCTCAGACGAGTGATCCTTTACCTTATTTATGACCAGAGGCTGAGTATACGTGTGGAGACAGCCAAAAGAAGCATTTGAACCAGACTACCTTTTTCCAACTGTTAAACATGGAGGAGGATATTTGATGATCGGGGGGGGGGGGCTATATCTTGGAAATCCACTGGACCAATGGTTTCCCTTCATGGCAAAATTAATAGCCAAGACTATTTAAGCATTTTAGCTGATCAAATTCATTCTATGGTTGCAGAACTGTTTCCTGAGGGAAATGCAATCTTTCGGGATGATAATGCACCAATTCACACAGCTAAAGTTGTTACTGAATGGCATGAGGAACATTCTAGTGAAGTTGAACATCTTATCTGGCCACCACAGTCCCAGATCTCAATATTATTGAACAATTATGGTGCAGTTTAGAAAAACAAGTAAGGAGTCGATATCCTCCACCATCATCACTACAAGAACTGGAGACTGTTTTAGCTGAAGAATGGACAAAAATTCCTTTGGGAACAATTCAAATTTTGTACGAGTCCATATGTCATAGAATTCAAGCTGTAATTACTGCCAAAGGCCATCCTACACTATATATTAAAATAAATTTGTTTGAAATTTTAAAGTGTTTCCATTATTTTGTCCAACCCCTGGATATATATATATATATATATATATATATATATATATATATATATATATATATATATATATATGTATATATATATGTATATATATATATATATATGTATATAGGGTGAAAAACTAGAGGTAGTCGATAGCTTCCGCTATCTGGGAGACCAAGTTAGTAGTGGGGGTGGGTGCGCTGAAAGTGTAGCTGCTAGAATAAGAATAGCCTGGGCAAAGTTTAGAGAGCTCTTACCCCTGCTGGCGACAAAGGGACTCTCACTCAGAGTAAAAGGCAGACTGTATGACGCATGCGTACGAACAACCATGCTACATGGCAGTGAAACATGGGCTGTAACTGCTGAGGACATACGTAAGCTCGCAAGGAATGAAGCCAGTATGCTCCGTTGGATGTGTAATGTCAATGTGAATACCCGTCAGAGTGTAAGTATCTTGAGAGAAAAGCTGAACATTAGAAGCATCAGTTGTGGCGTGCAAGAGAGACGATTGCGCTGGTATGGACATGTGGTGAGAATGGAGGAGGATAGCTGCGTGAAAAAGTGCCACACCCTAACAGTTGAGGGAACCCGTGGAAGAGGTAGGCCCAGGAAGACCTGGGCTGAGGTGGTGAGGCAAGACCTTCGTACATTGGGCCTCACCGAGGCGATGACTACGGACCGAGACCTTTGGAAATGGGCTGTGCGTGAGAAGACCCGGCAAGCCAAGTAAGATCGTTGCCAGTGCCCCTGGACTGGTTCTTGTGCGGGTGGCACATGAGATGCACCATTTTGAGCGTGGCCGTTGCCAGTACCGCCTGACTGGCTCCTGTAGGATTTTCGAGCGAGATCGTTGCCAGTGCCCCTGGACTGGCTTGTGCGGGTGGCACATAAAAGACACCATTTCGAGCGTGGCCGTTTTCGTGCGGGTGACACGTAAAAGCACCCACTACACTCTCTGAGTGGTTGGCGTTAGGAAGGGCATCCAGCTGTAGAAACTCTGCCAAATCAGACTGGAGCCTGGTGTTGCCATCCGGTTTCACCAGTCCTCAGTCAAATCGTCCAACCCATGCTAGCATGGAAAGCGGACGTTAAACGATGATGATGATGATGATGATGATATACATACACACACACACACACATAAAATGGGCTTCTTTCAGTTTCCATCTATCAAATTAATTTGCAAGGATTTGGTCAGCCCAAGGCTATGGTAGAAGACACTAGCCAAAGGTGCCACACAGCCATGACTGCTGCTATATAAGTATATATATATATATAAGAATTTATGGAATGGAGAAAACGCATGTTATAATTGCATACTTTATTCCTACATATGTTTCAAAGGATTACAACCTGTGTGATCCATAGGGATCTTTGATATTAAAATTATAACCTTCTCATCAGGGAAAGCATGGGAAGATAGAAGAAATACACATAAATATATATATATATATATATATATATATATATATATATAAACAGGGTTATTAAAAAAGAATAAGCTGATTTCATTGCGCAATATTTTAATAAGGAAAAGCAATAGAAAACTCCAGCGAAGTCACAAGTGTTTACTCATAATCCACTTTTATTTCCTGTGGCCACAACCTGCAGTACGGTCAACATCAATGCGAAAAGAGAATTCCCCCCAGACGCATATCACGACCCACTGAGTACTTCTTTGGCTGTCTGGTTGAATGCTTTACCGAAGTTTTTCCATTTCCCTTCTATGTCAATATCTTCTGGAATCGCCTCAAACAAAGCATATATACTCTTTTACTTGTTTCAGTCATTTGACTGTGGCCATGCTGGAGCACCACCTTTAGTCGAGCAAATCGACCCCAGGACTTATTCTCTGGAAGCCTAGTACTTATTCTATTGGGGTCTTTTGCCGAACCGCTAAGTTACGGGGACATTAACACACCACCATCGGTTGTCAAGCGATGCTGGGGGGACAAACACAGACACACAAACATGTACACACACACATACATACATATATATATATATATATATATTTATATATATATATGCATATATATATGTATATATATATATAATTCAGGTGTTACGTCTAATGATGTAAGCTAATAAGTATGTACAATTGGTGCTCAGGTGTTGGCTTGCTGCCTAAAACTCTAACTCCAACCAGCAAAGCAGGGCTGTTATTGCACCCTAATGCCAATCCCCTACTGACGGTTTGCAGGGAATTGCACCATCTGTGCCCCTCTGTTCTTGAAGCAGCTGCAAGGGGCTGCCTCTTCCTCCTTCTGATCTATGCCTTTGTAATAACTGAGCCCTTATGCTATGTATCTATATATATGTGTATATATATATATATATATATATGTGTGTGTGTGTATATATATATATATATATATATATATATATATAAAAGGATAAAGAGAGCAATGGTAAGGTTGGAAATGTATTTTATGGATAGAGTCTTCCAGCTGTTTCTGGGAAGATCCAGTACTTCCCTTCATCGGAGACAGACATAGTAAAGGAATCGATTATTATATCCATAGGCGGAGGGTTTTAGTATGAAGTGATAGTGAGTGTGATGTGCTGAAAAAAGAAAGAAAGAGAGAACAGTACTTGGAGTGTAGTTTCATTCCAGTGGTAAGTACCCTCCTCAACCTTATATATATATATATATATATATATATATATATATATATATATATACACACATACATATATATATATGTCAAGCCTAATTGTGTTTATCTGAATTATTATCTCCGGAATCAACTCGCCCAAATTTCTCTTACAGCCACCTTTTACTCTGTGGACCCAATCCTTGATAAAGATGTTGGGGTTTAAGTTCAAATCACTTGAGCACCACTGTGTACACTATATACATACATATTATTATTATTATTATTATTATTATTATTAAGGCAGCGAGCTAGCAGAATCGTTAGAACGCTGGGCGAAATGCTTGGCGGTATTTCGTCTGGCGGTAATTCTAAAGCATCATCATCATCATCATCATCATCATCATCATTATTATCATCATCATCATTATCATCATCTGTGATCGCTGGAGTTGATATAATCAACTTACCCACCTCGCCAGAAATTGCTGGCTTGTTCTGAAATTCGAAACCATTATCTTTATAATTTAATAGTAATTTGATTTGGCTCAGTGCAAATAAAGTGTTTTATAGGCTCGTTAAACAAAGCTTGTTCGTCAAGCTTAGGCAACTGAATCCACACACACACACACACACACACACACGTATGTAGAATAATGTACTTTGTATGCATCATAGAATTAGGTTATTTTTTAAGAGTTTGCTCGTTATTTTTTGCTCTGTAAAGCAATTTTAATTAATTACATTATCTCGCACTCTTAATTGCACAGTGGCATATATTGGGTTTTGTGTATTGCACAGGGCAGCCACATGACATATGTGGGATGGCCATATCTGAAATGTCTTTGAGTAAAAGAACCTTTACAATGATTTCTTGACCAGCTAGAAAGAGTAGCAAACTGTTCCTCAAATCACACTCTACTGTTTTAAATGAGAGAAGGGCACTTTGGTTTATGTAGTTCTGTATATAACCTTAAAAAGGGATGGCCACAGCTGGAATGGTAGAAATAGCCAGATCTTCACCGAATGTCTCTCAACACACTAGTCTTTCTTATGTGTATATATATATATATATATATGTATGTATGTATGTATGAGCTAATGAGAATGACCTCTAAATGGTAGCTAGATCTGCTAGAAATAGCAGCCAAATATCCCTTAGCTCACATTCTACAATCTTATGTATCTATGTATGAGCCAATGAGACCTTTACATGCTGGCTAGATCTGCTAGAAATAGCAGCCGAATGTTCCTCAACTCATATCCTTCTGTTGTGTGTGTGTGTGTGTGTATATGTATGTATATATACTCTTTTACTTACTTACTTGTTTCAGTCATTTGACACCGTATTTGTCCCCCCCCCCCCCCAACATCGCTTGACAACCGATGCTCGTGTGTTTACGTCCCCGTAACATTAGCGGTTCGGCATAAAAAGAGACCGATAGGATAAGTACTAGGCTTACAAAGAATAAGTCCTGGGGGTCGATTTCTTCGACTAAAAGGCGGTGCTCCAGCATGGCCGCAGTCAAATGACTGAAACAAGTAAAAGAGTCGGCCTGCTCGATCGGCGTCGACCCGGAGCTAAACAGCAGCAACTAATCACACCATAAAACAATACAACACCGCGCCACTCATACAAGCATCTTCTATACCACCACCACCACCACCACCACCACCACCATCATATCACACCACAAGCATCACGCAAGCAAAAACATTGCGCCACTACCGCCGCCGCCGCCACTACGACCATTACAACAGCAACAATAACATCAACAACCACAGCAGCAGCAGCAGTGAAATCTGCTTCGTCCGTCGGACACAGGGCAGACCGGGATAGTCGTGACTGGAGAGCCTGTCGTTGTAGTTCTGTGTTCGGGCATTTCACCGTAAGTGAAACCACAATTTTATACACACACATATATACATACATGTGCGTTTGTCTGTACATACATACATACATACATACGTACGTACGTACATTCATAAACATACATACATACTTTCATACGCATACATAATTACATACATACACACACATTATATACGTACGTACGCACCTTACATACATTACATAGTAAGTACATAACATACGTACATACATTACATACGTGCGTACATACATATATACATTCATGCATACATACATATGTACATTCATAAATACATATATTACATACATACACACATTACATAGTACATGCATACATAACATACGTACATACAGCATACATTACATACATGCGTACGTACATACATTACATACGTACGTACGCACATTACATACATACATACATTACATGCAACATATGTACATACATACATACTAGATATAAATGTATACGTACACGCACATAGACACACACACACATATATACACATGGCATACCTACACAAGTGTGTTCCTTTGTTTCTTCATAACTTCCAGGAAAATGAATATTCTTAAATGAAATTCTGTACAAAAATGCTTCAGGTGTTGAAGACTCCAGTTGTATCGGAATCTTTGGTGAACATTTTTGCTTCCGAGGTCGGGTCGAGGAGGTTCGGAAAATTTGCAAGAGTCGGCTTTAATTCGTTTTCATCTTTAAAGAAAAATGGGCATTTTTTAATGAAATTTTCTACAAATACCTTCCAGAGTGTTTAGATCGAAATTTAGACTGAAAAGTGGAATCAGAAAAAAAAAGTTAATAGACTCGTACACACACATATATATAATTTTTTTTCTCTAAATTTCAAGTTACATTTTGTAGATATATGTGATGTGGGTAATCTTCAAGTTTAGGGGGATAAAAAAATAAATAAAAATATTCAAGGGAAGTAACTGAACGCCTTACCAGTATTCTCCGTACATCTCTGTTTATAAATAAATCACACACGTGATTTGATTGACGTTAGGGTTAGGGTGTGATTTATTTATAAACAGCTAGAAGAAAACGGATAATACTGGTAAGTCGTTCAGTTATTTCCCTTGAATTTTTTTTTTTTTATCCCCCTAAACTTGAAGATTACCTGTGATGTGTATATGTGTGTGTACGACCCCACCAAATTTTTGTCGTAAGTTACACGTTCTGAAAAGTATTTATAGAAAATTTCATTTAAAAATATCCCTTTTTTGGAAAGTTATGAGGAAACAAAAAAAATCGGTGGTAGGGGCACACTTGTCTAGTTATGCCGCATATATAAAATACACCCACACACATACATGTATGTATATTCTCTCACGCACACGCACACATTCTCTCTCTCTATCTCTCTTTCTGATATATATAGTCAGGCTCACACATATATGCCCCCTTCTGATTTTGTTTCCTCATAGCTTTCAGAAAAATGGATATTCTTTAATGAATAAAACACACACACACACACTCACACTCACACGTATACCCTGGCTTTGGGTAAAAGAAAATACAGGAGGATCAAGTTAATTTATGATTTTATTCAACGTATTCCCCCCTCTCAGGTTCACATTTATTGCAGAGGTCCTTCAGTTTTTCTAAGCCCTTTAAAAGAACTCGGAAGGTCGGGCCTTCAACCAGGCATTTCGTGACAGGAACTTTTCAGCACTCCGCACACACACACACATACATTCTCACTCAAATACACACGGATATTGTATATAGTTTCGAGTTAGCTTGTGACAGCAAAGTTCAAAGTGAACAGCCACTTTTGATAACACTCACACACACACACATGCGTGTGTACGTGTGCGTGTATTTGCATTGGTATGTGTGTGTTGCGTGCGTATATGTGGTGCAATCGTGGTAATCCAGTTGATATCTAATAGGAGTGTCCTGCTACAGCACACACACACGTTTGTGTGTGTGTTTATATATATATTGTAGTCAATGAGATGTACTGAAAACAAGTCCAATGCTATTATTTCCTTGTTTTTGTTCCACGACCCTACCTCAACCCTCGTTCCCAAGGAAATCTTCCATCTCACCATGAGCGAACAAGATTTGTGTATAGGCTTTGTGGCTGTGTGGTAAGAAGCTTGCTTAACGAACCACATGGTTTCGGGTTCAGTCCCACTGCGTGGCACCTTAGGCAAGTGTCTTCTACGATAGCCTCGGGCCAACCAAAGCCTTGTGAGTGGATTTGCTAGATGGAAACTGAAAGAAGCCCATCGTGTATATATATATATATATATATATATATATATATATATATATCTGTGTGTGTGTCTTTGTAACTGTTTGACAACTGGTGTTGGTGTGTTTACATCTCTGTAACTTAACGGTTCGGCACAAGAGACTGATAGAACAAGTATTGGGCTTAAAAAGAAAGTCCTGGAGTCAATTTGCTCAACTAAAAGAATCCCCAAAGTGGTGCTCCAGCATGGCCACAGTCTAATGACTGAAACAAGTAAAAGAGTCAAAGACTAAATGATGTCTAACTATCTCCCTTTTTTTGTATAGCCAAAAGGTGTTTGTCCATTGTATACGTCTAATTCTGTTTCATATGTTATGTTCGTCCGACGGTCGAAAGACCTTTTCTGTTGTTGTTTATTTCTTTCTTTTCGTATATGTACATTCGTTTGCCTTTCCCAGAGGTTTAATGCTTTTAGCTTCAGTCCCTGGCCCAGCTGGTTTCGAGTAGCATCGGAGATAAGTGAGTGAAACTAAGAAGACATTCCGAACTCCGACCGAAGAGGCACTTAGCTGCAATTGATTAATGTGATCTTGTTGTGTCCTGTTCACTGTTATCATGCTATCATCCTTTTTTCCACATATTGTATTTTGTCGGCTTCCGTTTGTTGTGTTCTTTCTGTTCTAACTTTGATTTACATATATCATCATCATCATTATCAACGTTTAACGTCCGCTTTCCATGCTAGCATGGGTTGGATAATTTGACTGAGGACTGGTGAAACTGGATGGCTACACCAGGCTCCAATCTGATTTGGCAGAGTTTCTACAGCTGGATGCCCTTCCTAACGCCAACCACTCAGAGAGTGTAGTGGGTGCTTTTACGTGTCACCCGCACGAAGGCCAATCAGGTGGTACTGGCAATGGCCATGCTCAAAATGGTGTATTTTATGTGCCACCCGCACAAGAGCCAGTCCAGGGGCACTGGCAACGATCTCGCTTGAAAATCCTTACACATGTCACGGGCACAAGTGACAGAAAGGCGACGCTGGGCACAGGTGCTATCCCGATTTCGCTTTCGCTTGCCCCAATAAGTCTTCGCAAGCTGAGTTTCAGTCATTGACTGTGGCCATGACTTATTCTTTGTAAGCCTAGTACTTATTCTATCGGAGACTTTTTGCCGAACTGCTAATGTTACGGGGACGTAAACACACCAGCATCGGTTGTCAAGCGATGTTGGAGAGACAAACACATACACACACAGATACATATATATATATATATATACAGGGGCATAAGAGCTGACAGGCATGGGGAGGAATATAGATGTTGCACGGATGGTAGTCGAACCAAGAAAGAAAGGTCAGGCTTGGCCGAACACCGGTCACGTAGAAGGAGAGGAGAGAGGTAGAGGCAGAGGGATAGAAGAATTAAGGAGGGGCGAGAAAAAAAGGAAAGGGACAGAGTGAAGTGAAAGAGGAGGGAAGGTGAGAATGAAGGGAGGGCCAGGAAATGGGTATCATTTAATGAAATTTCCTGCAAATATCTTTCAAATGGTGTACATTATAATTATATCTGAATTTAATGATTCATCACCACCACCACCATCATCATCATCATTTAATGTCCATTGTCCATGCTGGTATGGGTTGGATGGTCTAACCAGAGCTGGCAAGCTGAGATGCTGTACTAGACTCCAGTCATGCCAACCGCTTTACAGAGTGCATCGGGTGTTTTTACTTGGCACTGCACAGGCACTTTTATGTGGCGCCCCATGGGTGTTTTTACACGGCATGATTGTTTTGAATTAATCATGTATTATCTCATAGCTTTGAGCCGTTGATGATGTCTCTATTTTTAAAATGACAATGTAGGGTAGGTATGAAGGGCAGGATCTGGCTGCATGAGCATAAAACAGTTTGGATATTTTTTAGTTGGATAGGGCTTGTTTACTAAAGTGTTAAAATATGCACTACTGATGAGGGCAAATATACAGAAACATGTCCACAGTTATCCCCCTTGCCTGTCCTTTCTGTAACCATGTAAATTAATCAGAAAAATTTTTAAAGTTTTCTAGAATCATTCCATTTCTTTTTGAAAGTTTTTATTATTTGAAATTGGTGTTAGTTTTTTTTTGTTTTTCTGTCACTAAATTTCAATTAATATATTAATTAAGAAATTTTAATTATTGCATATAACACTGAGTCCAATATTGTTCAACTTAATTAATTTGTGAATATTTTTCATGTTGATGTCTACTCTTTTTATTTCATTTCTTTTCTCTCATTCAATTCCTCCCCCCCCCCCCCACTTCTCTCTCTCTCACTCTCTGTTTCTTCGTTTTTTTGAAACAGTACAGCTGAACTAAAAGAGAAACATGCCTCTACCGAAATACAGAAACCAGAAAGACACTGCAAGTGAAAGGCGTCAATTGGCTCAAATGAACCACAAGAAAATGGAGAAATAACTGTAAAACAAAAAAATACAGAAAAAGGAAGAAAAAAGAAAATGTGAACAAATTATGAAGACTGGAATAATTTATGAAAGTAAAAGATAAAAGACAAGATTGCTGTGTTGCTGAAGACTGTGTTTTTGGATATTCTTTTGTTCCTGGCTTTTTGGATTCTTTCTCTGCTCAAAGAATCTACAGTGGACTGTAAGCTTTTTGGAAGGTTTTGTTAAATTCTTTCTCCTCCTAGGTATTCATTTAACTGTTGTTAACTGTGGTCCTTGTAATGGTATGGAACTAATTCCCTTCCTGGGCCCTCATTGAACTTTAGCATAAAAAATTAATACCCCCCCCCCCAGGGTTTGTTTCATTTTAAGAGTGAAACAATGCAAGTTATAAAAAGCAATGTATGTCAATGGGTCCTACTAAACCTTGAATTTCAATATTTTGGGGTTTGGGCCCCTTCTTCAGGAAATTAAATTGGTAGATAAAAATCAACTAATTAATTAAAAGAGGGCTCTTTTCAAATGATTGTGGAGCGTACAGGAGGAGGTAACTATCTCAGCCCTATCATAGGGATGACCGGAATCGAGCGGGTCGGACGCTCGGTGGTGCTGGCCTGCGAGCTCGGTCAGATGAAAATGCAAGGTGTGGCCGACTTGTTGCTGCTCTCCTGCGATGCAAGACCTGTTTTTAAAGACTGCGGCAACAGCATCAGCAGCAGTGACTGCAACAAGGGTGACAACAACAGTGGTTGCATTGGTGTTGCTGTCGGAAGCAGCAGTCTTGGTGGTGGTGGTGGTGGTACTGGTGGTGGAGATAGCGGCAGGGCAGGCGGTGGGGATGGTGGAAGCCAGTATCCACCCTGCGCACCGCATCTCTCCCAGTACCATTCGCATCAGTCGCTGCACGCAGAGCTGTCAACGGCTGTCAGCGCTGCTGCCAACTTCTGCCGTTACCGGGACAACGTGTTGCTAAAGATGCAGTCTTTGTTGCTCCTTCTCAAGAATCTCACGGCTTCTTTGGTCTGCCATGCACCGGCACCGCACACCTGCACCAGTGGGTGCAGCAGCAGTGGCACCAAGACCAGCAGCAGCAGCAGCAGCAGCAGCAACAACATGGGTAACAATAATAATAATAACATTAATATAAATAATAATAACGATAATAATAATACTAACTCTAATAGCCGTCGGAGTTGTTGCAGAAATCACTTGTCTGATTCCGCAAAGAAAAAATGGACCGATGTGCCAAACCAGATTAGATCGTTGGTTGACATTGTCATTGATCTGATAGAAAACACTGGACATTCAGCCTATCTAGTCACGGTCAGCTGTCCTGACACAACACCAGCCATCCCAGGACTTGTTGACCGCTACCAGGCGAGCCTTGCTAGCCTAGAAGTGCGGCTTGCCTGCGCCCACATAACCAAATCGAAGACCAACGAACTCAACCCACAGGTGCTGGTACAGGTCTGTAGCAAATTGTCGAAAAATCTTGCTGTCATGACCAACATCTGTCGGCATGCTAGCGAGCACACAGACGACCGCTCAGACCAAGACCAGTTCAAACACTGCGTGAAAAGCCTCACGGCTACAGCCAGTTGCTTGATTTCCAGCATAAAGACTTTCAAAAACAAACCGACCCCTATCAACCAGGGTCGGTGTGTGGCGTTCTGTGAACCCGTTGTGGCCTCAGCCAATGCATTTGTAATGTTTGCCATTGAGAAACCGTTTATTGGAATGTCTGCCGTCCTCTCCCCGGAATCTAAAGAGAAGCAAACTGCCATTCTTGGTGAGTATGAAACCTGACCAATTTTTGGGGGTTTTTTTTTTTTTCAATCCTTTGCTTTTTGTTTATCTTTTATTTGTTTCCTTAATTAGACTGCGGCCATGCTGGGGCACCGTGTTGAAGAATTTTTAGTAGAATGGATCGACTCCCAGTACTTATTTAAATACAAAAAAAAAATCTGGTTCTTACTCTATCAGTTACTTTTGCTAAACTGCTAAGTTACGGAGACAAACACACCAACTCTGGTTGTCAAGTGGTGGTGGAGGACAAACACAGATCAAAGATATACCATCATCATCATCATCATCATCATCATCGTTTAACGTCCTTCTATGCAGGCATGGGTTGGACGGTTTGACAGGGATAAATGTCTTGTTGAGAATTATATTAAGGAATTAACGTTTTCCTTCTTTTTGGTGTGTGTGAGTTTGAACTGTGGTGTTTTCTTTTGAGTGTCTCCAGCTGTGTGTATGTGTGTGTGTGTGTGTGTGCAGACATATTTGTATATATATTTTGGAAAAAAGATTAGCTTAGACATTTTTGTATGTATATATTCTTTTATTCATTTGACTGTGGCCATGCTGGAGCACCGCCTTTAGTCGAGCAAATCGACCCCAGTACTTATTCTTTGTAAGCCTAGTACTTATTCAATCAGTCACTTTTGCTGAACCGCTAAGTGATGAGGAGATAAACACACCAGCATCGGTTGTAAAGTGATGTTGGGACACTCACACAGACACACGCACACACACACACACATATACGACGGGCTTCTTTCAGTTTCTGTTTACCAAATCCACTCACAAGGCTTTGGTCGGCCCGAGACTATAGTAGAAGACACTTGCCCAAGGTGCCACGAAGTGGGACTGAACCCGGAACCATGTGGTTGGTAAGCAAGCTTCTTACCACACAGCCACTCCTGCGCCTACATGTTTGTATCTATTGTAATGTAGTTCACTGCTTGCTGCAGCATTTTGTACTCAACATCATTTTTTAGAAATGTGTGTGTTTGTGTATGTATATATGCATACGTGTATGTGTGTGTGTGTGTGTGTATGTATATGAGAATCTGTCTGTGCATTTGTCTAAAGTGTATGGGTGTGCTTTTCCTGTCAACTGGATTTTCTTAGAGTTTCTCCACTTATCCATTTGTCCATTGTTCCTCACTCATCTCCTCCCCCCATACACATAATCAAACAATCATGTACACACACACACACACACGCGTGTGCGCACACACATACGCACACACGTACACATGCTCATGCAATAATGTCTAGATCTGTCCTTCCCACTTTGTAGCTTGAGGGCAAATTCCTATGTACATTCATCCTGGATGAGAAACTATCATGTTTGTATAATATACATACATACATATGTACATATATACATAAATTACAGGCATACATACATATATATATATATATATATATATATATATATATATATATATATATATATATATATATATATATATATATATCATCATCATCATCATCGTTTAACATCCGCTTTCCATGCTAGCACGAGTTGGACGACTTGACTGAGGACTGGTGAAACCGGATGGCAACACCAGGCTCCAATCTAAATTATATATATATATATATATATATAAATATACATATCTATCTATCTATCTATATATATATATATATAGATAGATAGATAGATATGCATACATCTTTTTGTATGTATGTATGTGTATGTGTGTGTGTGTGAGAGAGAGAGAGAGAGAGTGAATGCCACTTAGACATCACTCTCTCTCTCTCTCTCTCTCTCTCTCTCTCTCTCTCTCTCTCTATCTTACACACATACAATAAATATTAAGCATATGTATTTATATATGTACATATACATGACAACACACCCCCTTAACTGCCTCACTCTCTCCCTCTCTTAGAAACACACATACATAAATGTATACAAACGTACATACAAAAAACTCACGTGTATGTGTGTGACTGACTTGTGTGTGTGCATGTGTATGTGTGTTTGTAAGAGAGAGAGAGAGAGAGATAGAGAGAGAATATTGCAAACAATGAATGAAATAAACATGAAATGGAAAATTCGCATAAATAAAAGCTAGTTAAAAAGTCTCTTGTACCGAATACTTTAAATTTGTGAACTTAGTAAATATTTCTTTGAGTAATTTATCATAGTTGTTTGCAAATAGCGAATTAAAACATGAAATGAATACATCAAAACGAAAACGGAAAATTTCGCCGTTGCTACGTCAATACCGGAAGTTGACATATATGTATGTATAAAGCAGAGTTATTTATTTTTAACAGAAAAAAATAAAACGAAGACCCTATTATGTATCTGAGGTCAAATTATTGATGTGTCCTCGGGATGGAAGAAATTCGTGCAGCCATTTTCGCATAAAAACCGAATACACACACATACACACACAGGTCTATTTTATATAAGAAGATATTGGAGGTGGTGTCAAAAAGTCGCAAGACTAATTATGTTTATTAAAAAATAACTTATTTACTTAAGATTTAAGATCATTTCCTTCAAAATAGTCATCTTGTGCAGCAATACATCAGTCCCAGTGTTGTTGAGACTGGTATATACCATATACCGATATATAGTATATTTTGTATGCTATATGAAGTCGTTTTCTGTAAGCGAGTCGAGGACCTGCCATCACGATTTCGCTTTCGCTTGCCCCAACAGTCTTCGCAAGCCGAGTTTTGTGTCCAATGAAGGAGACGACGTTGGCATGGGTGCCAACTGTCGAATTTAGTTCGATTTCACTGGCCTCAACAGGTCTTCGCAAGCGGAGTTTAGTGTCCAATGTAGGAAGGTACGCATCCTGGCAGAGTCCTTGGATTTAGGTCTCACTTGGCTTGCCGAGTCTTCTCACGCACAGCATATTTCCAAAGGTCTCGGTCAGAAGTCATTGCCTCGGTGAGACCCAATGTTCGAAGGTCGTGCCTCACCACCTCATCCCAGGTCTTCCTGGGCCTACCTCTTCCACAGGTTCCCTCAACTGCTAGCGTGTAGCACTTTTTCACTCAGCTATCCTCCTCCATTCTCGCCACATGCCCATACCAGCGCAATCGTCTCTCTTGCACACCACAGCTGATGCTTCTTAGGTTCAGCTTTTCTCTCAAGGTACTTACACTCTGTCTAGTATGCACACTGACATTACACATCCATTGGA
>NC_142955.1:25724453-25729453 GCF_046866305.1 Octopus bimaculoides
GTGGGACCTCTATGTTGTTTGACCTCGTGAAGGCTGTCTATGGGATTTGAACCCGCGTCCCCTGTAGACATGACAGGTATTTTTCAGCCTGATATTTACATTGTAGCCTTATGTGCTTCGAGATTCACTGTTCCTGTGTGTGTTAAGCTCCGTGTGCCTTTCATTCGTTTCCGTCCACTTTGCTTGTGGGACGGGATTGAGGTGGGCGGAGGGGGGGGAATAGGGGGTACATATTGCACATGCGTGTTGTACATGTTTGTGGAAGAATGGCTTTCATCATAGTGACCCTTTAGGCCTTATGCATGTAATAGAAAGTCCATTAACCCCTTGGGGGTCGCTGGGGTGCTGCGGCCATGCAGCATATCTAGGGCAAGAAAGCCTGGTCGAGCCCATCCCTCTCCAGGCTAAACTCATTTCTACAGCTGTGTGGACTGGATCAACATGAAATAAAGTGTTTTGCTCAAGAATGCAATGGATCACCCACACCTGGGATTGAAACCATGGTCTTAACGTCGAGGGTTCCAGTTGATCTGATCAACGGAACAGCCTGCTCGTGAAATTAACGTGCAAGTGGCTGAGCACTCCACAGACACATGTACCCTTAACGTAGTTCTCGGGGGATATTCAGAGTGACACAGAGTGTGACAAGGCTGACCCTTTGAATTACAGGCACAACAGAAACAGGAAGTAAGAGTGAGAGAAAGTTGTGGTGAAAGAGTACAGCAGGGTTTGCCACCATCCCCTGCCGGAGCCTCGTGGAGCTTTAGGTGGTTTCGCTCAATAAACACTCACAACGCCTGGTCTAGCAATCGAAACCGCGATCCTATGACCGCAAGTCCGCTGCCCTAACCACTGGGCCATTGCGCCTCCACAATTTATGTTCTAAACACCAGCTAAAAAACGACATTGTTCTTTTACTAAGTTCTTCATCTTATCTCAAATTTGATCACAAAATATTCAGTGTATTTCAACAGAAATATGGCAACAAAAGATTTAAAGTGATTTGAATTAAAAACCTTCTTCTATAAACACTATTAAACCTTGGGAGAGGCATTATGCCGGTAATAAACACACGCACTGGACCGAACTAGTGCGTGTGTTTATTACCAGCATAATGCCTCTCCCAAGGTTTAATAGTATTTCTTTCAACACACGTATTCACATCAAGAATCTTGCACACCAAATACACATACTTCTTCTATAAAAATTTCATGTTAATTCCTATTCCAAACACCAGCTTAATAATGGACAACGTTATTTTACTAAATTCTTCATTTCCTATCAGAATTAATTGAAACTAAGGCAGTGTATTTAAAACCTATAAACTGCTGGGATTTTGCTGTATGTAACACGAACTGCTGAGCCTATTTTGGGTAAAGATCAACATCGATCTAGCACTCGAAAAAAATACTCAGTGTTTCTTAACACCTTCTGTGATTGGCTACACTGTTTCTGCGGTGAAAGGGTATCATGTGCATACATTATACGTCATCAAAATTAGGTCAGATCATGCCCTACTTCCGTGGCCTGTCGCACTGTCGCGTTGGCCACTGAGGTGGCCTATCGCAGTTTATGGGTTAAATGCCAGAAGTCATTGTAATATCAAGCATACCACCTATTATCCACACCTTCTGCCTACCCTGCTTGTTATCCCACTCTTGCCCTGTTCTACCCGGCCTTCCCACCGTCAATGTTTCCGTAGTTTACTTTGTAAAGCAAGCATTTTAAGATCAAAATGTTTATTTGACTGGCAGCAAGTGTTCCTGTTGTTTGTCTCTCTTTCTCTCTCCGTTTCTCTGAAGACTGGGCTTTTGGATTAACTCCTATATATATAGTTAAAGAAGTGATGTTTAAATTCTCAATCGCAGAAAAATGCTAATAATATAGCCCTATTTTTGCAGAGAAAAGTGTTAGCATTATTCTGCGATTGAGAATTTAAACATCACTTCTTTAACTTTCTATAAAAAAGACATCTCAACGCTTCTAAAAGCAAGCTTCGCTTGTTTGTTTACGTTTGTTGTAATTTGAATCCTATATATATATATATGTATACGTGTATGTGACATTCCTGGTCAAATAGTAATTGCCAGAATATTTATTCTTCTGCTTGTTGCATGGTGTGTTCGAGTTTGATGCCTCAGACAACCTTTAACTATGGAAACATAATTCAAACCTTAAACATAATGGAAAGATGTTCCAGTGTTATGCTTTAAAATAAACTTAACTATGGAAGGACGTTGGAAACGTAACTCAAACTTTCAACATATTGCTGTTATATATTGAATGAGAATGGAAACTTACTCAGCCTTACCTGAAACCTTGGGGTCTAATTGACACCACTTTCACTCATAACCTATATATATACACACACACACACATACACACACACACACACACACATACACATACACAATAAGGCAGCGAGCTGGCAGAAGCGTTAGCACGCCGGACGAAATGCTTAGCGGTATTTCGTCTGCCGTTACGTTCTGAGTTCAAATTCCGCCGAGGTCGACTTTGCCTTTCATCCTTTCGGGGGTCGATTAAATAAATACCAGTTACGCACTGGGGGGCGGTATAATTGACTTAATCCGTTTGTCTGTCCTTGTTTGTCGCCTCTGTGTATAGCCCCTTGTGAGCAGTAAAGAAATAACACATACACACACACACACACACATATGCATATGTACACACACACACACACTGTCACACCCATGGACATACATTTATGTATTCTGTATTTTCTCCTCCTTCTCCATGCACTTACAACTGTGATGGTTTATCAGTGCTGTACTTAGACCTTCTGTCTCCCATTATCTTTGATAGGGCCTCAGTTTCATGTTGCATGAAGTACAAAACCTGTGTAACTATGGAGAACATGGTCTCACAGCAAGTAAGAGACACAGAGTTCAATTCCTCCTTAGCAGAGTCATTGTTCTATATGAAACTAATTGGTGCTAGCATTATTTAATGTTACACTGTGTAACCTGATTTGTATTCTTGGGTAGCAAGTGTTATTTCCTATGAAATATGGCTGATGTCTCCTTCAAACTTTTGCTTTTGTTATGATATTTATTAAAAACCCCAAAGAATCCCTCTCAACATAGTAAACTGGAATGTTGAGCTTATGGTCCCTGTATTTATACTGCCACCTATGTTGCCGGAATGTTCCAGAAATTCTTGAAACTCAAAAGTTCTCGAAACCCCTTGAAAGATCTAGAAAATTCTGCTTCAGCAATTCATCGCTGAATCTATCTCAAATATTAATGGAAAATAGGTGAGTTTGAACACATTGATGTCCAGGTGACAAAAGCAAAGTGTGAAGGGAATAGTAGTCATTTCCTTTGATTTCTAGATAGAATCGAATAAGAAATACCACTTATTGACCAAAGACAACAAGGAAATCTGTGGGATTGAGCAGAATATTTGCTAAAAAGATATTTCTACTTCTGCAACTCAGCATTGAATCTGTCTGAAATGCAGTGTAAAATGGGTCAGTTTTAAATAGGTCAGTTCATGTCCAGGTGACAAAAGCAAAGTGTGAAGGGAATAGTAGTCATTTCCTTTGATTTTTAGATAGAAGGAATTAGGAAATACCACTTACTGACCAAAGACAATAGATAAAATAAATAAAAGTTTTGTTACACAGTGTTGTTTGTTTTATATTATTAAGGAAAAAAAAAAATTTGTTTTTGCTGTTAATTTATAATTTGTTAATATTCTTGGAGTGAATTCTTGTCAAATCCCTACTTCCCTACTGAATCAAAAAAAAGAAAAAAAAGAAAGAAACACTGATCTTTGTGTGTGATATTTTGCTGTGTGGACACAAGTAGGAAATGTCCGATGTCTTAGATTACTAAGCGGTTGATAAATTATCTATGAAACAAGGGAACTACTTGTGGAGATTGATAAGAACCTTGATTTTCTTTCTTCTTTTTTTTACTATGAAATAATAATAATAATAATAATAAAATGTATTTGTATGTATATATACACAAGGTGTCCACAAAGACTGGGTTCATGGAGTAAATAAAGTTATAACATAATCAACTAAATATAAGAAATAACAATTTCTTGTTAATCGTGATGTACCCAGACTTTGTGGACACCCTGTGTGTATATATATATATATATATGTATATATATATATATATGTATATATATCCAAATAATCACAGTGAATAAAGCCTAATAAAACACTTGATTGTCATTTGTCTCTATACCCCCCCCTTTTTTTTTCCCCAATTTGTTTGTTTGGTTCTGTTGCACCAGAATATTTTATCACTACATTGAGCTGTAACCATTTAACAAAATAAATTCAAAATAATAATAATAATCATCACAGCAAACCACAGCACATACCCAAGGCACACAGAGCTGCGCTCGGCAGTGAAGTGAAAGCACGTTATAAAAATAATAATAATAATAATAATAATAATAATGGCTGTGTGGTAAGTAGCTTGCTTACTAACCATATGGTTCCGGGTTCAGTCCCACTGCATGGCACCTTGGGCAAAGTGTCTTCTGCTATAGCCTCGGGCTGACCAAAGCCTTGTGAGTGGATTTGGTAGACGGAAACTGAAAGAAGCCCGTCGTATATATGTATATGTATATATATATATATATATCTGTGTGTGTGTGTGTGTTTGTCCCCTGCAACATCGCTTGACAACCGATGCTGGTGTGTTTACATCCCCGTAACTTAGTGGTTCGGCAAAAGAGACCGATAGAATAAGTACTAGGCTTACAAAGAATAAGTCCTGGGGGGTCGATTTGCTTGACTAAAAGTGGTGCTCCAGCATAGCCGCAGTCAAATGACTGAAACAAGTAAAAGAGTAATATTAATCACCATCATTGGAGGAAAAACAAAATCGACCACGGTAGAATTTGAACTCAGAACGTAGCAGCAGACAAAATACCGTTAAAGCATTTCGTCGGGCGGGCTAAACGATTCTGTAAGCTTGCCGCCTGACACATTTGTACATCGTCCAACTAAAAAATCC
>NC_142955.1:25734453-25736953 GCF_046866305.1 Octopus bimaculoides
GGTGCTGGCTAGTGTCCTCAGTGATTTTACTGATGTACATACTTCTGCCTTTGGGTTGTAAAATTTCAAACAAGCCACCCTTATTATATATATATATACATATATATATATATATATAAAGGTCCAGGAGTGGCTGTGTGGTAAGTAGTTTGCCAACCACATGGTTCTCGGTTCAGTCCCACTGTGTGGCACCTTGGGCAAAGTGTCTTCTACTATAGCTTCGGGCTGACCAAAGCCTTGTGAGTGGATTTGGTAGACTTTAGTCAAACAAATCGACTGCAGGACTTATTCTTTGTAAGCCCAGTACTTGCTCTACTGGTCTCCTTTTGCTGGACTGCTAAGTGACAGGGACGTAAACACACCAACATAAGTTGTCAAGCGATGGTGAACAGGGCAAACACAGACACAAATAACAAATGCATACATATATATATATATATATATATATATATATATATATATATATATATGATGGGCTTCTTTCAGCTTCCATCTACCAAATCCACTCACAAGGCTTTGGTCAACCCAGGCTATATCGGTAGACACTTACCCTGGAACTATGTGGTTGGGAAGTAAGCTTCTTACCACACAGCCACTACTGTGCCTATATATATATGTGTGCATATATTTATGTGTATACATAAATATAATGAGATTATAATTTCAGTCTCCATTGTTCAACACCTACATATTAAATCTAAGCAGTTGTGTAGAAAATGGAGGGGAGAAATATGTGAATGTTTGTGTGTGTGTGTGTCTTTGTGGGTCAGTGGGTAATTATGTGTGTGTGTGTGTATATATATATAGATTTACATATGGGAGTGTGAGTCCATGATAGTGTGTAAAGTGTGCATTTTTGTGTGTGTATATGAGCATGCATTTGATGTGTGCTTACATATGCACATTTGTGTCTGTGTATAGATCTATCTATATCTATCTAGCCATATATAAATATATACATATACAGACACACACACACATATATATACATATATGAATACATGTATATATATATATATATATATATATATATATATATATATATATATATATATATATATATATATATACTTATGCATACACACACATACATATATATATATATAAATATATGTATAAACATATACATATATATATGTGTGTGTATATATATATGCATACACACACACACATATATAAATATAAATATATGTATAAATATAAATATATGTATAAACATAAATATGTATATAATATATACATATTTATATATACGCACATACATATATATAAATGTGTGTGTATATATATATATATATATATATATATACACATGAATGTTTGTGAGAGTGTGTCTATGTCTATGTGCACGTGTTCATGTGTGTGTGTGTAATTGTGGTTGTGTGTGTGTGTGTGTGCACAGGCATATGACAGTTGGGTCATCACATGCCCTGCTTGAAAGGAATTAAGCTCCTCCCAGCTGTTTTACTGTTGACATGTGCCTCAGGGATGGAGCAGGGAAGAGGGTTATTTACGGTAGTGGTGGGGGGGGGTTGTTGAGTGGAGCAGGGATCGGTGGTGATGATGGTAGTGTTAGTGATTCATGTGGTGGTAATGATGGGGGGGGGGGGGCAGCTGAAGTCGATTTGGTGATGGTGGTCATAATGATGTTGGTGATGGCGAAGGTGGTGATGACGATGGGGATGATGTTGGTGATGGTGGCGTTAATGGTGATGGTGGGTTCTGATAGGACCCTGTGGAGGAGCTACCAAAAGACTCTACCCCAAACTGCTGGCTAGAAACCTAGGAGCAGAGGAAGAACAAGCTTGTTGGGAAATATCCATAGTTTCTGTTGGCCATCCTTGGGAATTCATCGGGGAAAGTGTAATGACGATTGCTTCTGACAGGAAGGTCTGAGGAGGTCGCTGAAGATTCTACCACCATGACCCTTCCAGGAGTAGTGGGCAGAGATGATGGGTCATTGTTTTAATGTTTAAATTTCGTTAATTGTAAGGGTGAAATAAAATTCATTGGGGCAAATTTTCTACAGTGGGATATCCTTCCTGTTCAAATCCTCACCTGTTTCCAAGCAATGTAATACATAATCACACACACACACACGTGCGCAGATGGAGATTATCCCTGTCACATTATATATCGTTTGTCCTTTATCTTTTACTTGTCATTAGACTGTGGCCATGCTGGGGCACCACCTAGAAGAATTTTCAATCAAGTGAATTGAGCCCAATGCTAATGTTTTTTAAAGGGGACACTAACTTCCGTCGCCATGAATGTTGCACAACTGTCTCCAGTTATATTGGGCAAACTGTATGTCGTATCAATAGCTAGCCATAAACTCTGGTCGGAATCTTTCTTCCAGTATGTTAATATTGTTGTTGTTAAGGCAGTGAGCTGGCAGAACGTTAGCACGTCGGGCAAAATGCTTAGTGGTATTTCCTCTGTCTTTATGTTCTGAGTTCAAATTCCGCCGAGGTCAACTTTGCCTTTCATCCTTTCAGGG